>NW_015555783.1:520782-537086 GCF_001515605.1 Sinocyclocheilus anshuiensis | reverse complement strand
GGATCAGCTGAGAGTCAGCTGATGCGAGCTTGACTAACGTGACCTGCCAGAACTAACGCTACGCTTGATTTTCATCTACAAATATAATATACATACATGCATAAACTTGTCAATAATTTGACAAACTTGGACAATAATTCAGCATATAATATAATAATAAATAAACAAATGAACAAACAAATATTATATTTTATATATTTAGATTTTTCTGTTTAAAATATATATTAGATTTATTAGTTGTCTATATATTAAGAGTTTTTATTTATATTATATGCTGAATTATTGCCCTGTCAAATTTATGTATGTATATGAATATTATTTTAGTTCTTATTTACTTACGCATACTTACCTTTTGGAAGGTGACTTCAAAATACATGAACCTCACACATTAGGTTTCTGTGTTTCTGCCAAAAGGAAACACAAGTTGTTTCTAATCCTTGAATGTAGCCTAATATAGCCATTTCGTGTAATATTTAAAGCGCAAGAGAAGATGTGTATTTCATAGATGGATTTAACTAGCGGCAGTTGATACTTTTATCAATAAATTGATTAAAAAAAATTGCCATTAATAAGATGCAGTTCATTGAAATCTTCTGCAGCCCTAGTGTTAGGAAACTCTGTGCTAGACATTTGCAGTGAACTACTAAGTCATGTTTTTATTGTCTTTGTTTACGTCTAATCTCACCCAGGGCACAAATTTGGCCAGGACTGCGACTAGTGTCTCCTCAAAAATAGATGCATGACGCCCCTGCAAACCGTGTTAGTCATGTCCACCGTCCTTCTTCTTAGTCTGAGGTGCCTCTTCATTCTTTCAGCAAGTATTTAGAATGACAGTTACAGATCACACGGCCCTGAAAATAAGACGAAAGATTATGTTTTGTGACACCTTGCTGAGTCCATCAATCACTCTGCCTCGAACCCGGTGAGAAATATTAAACCCAGCATGTTTGCTTGTCTGTATCAAAACGCTGTGAGGGTGAATTACGTGCTAGACACAACAGAAGTGATAGCAAAGGTCCAGCCCTCACTGCCCTGCATTCATTCACTCTGATGGGTTCAACTACCTTGACTCTTTGCAGAGGACAGACTCTGAATGAGGTGCATGTGTGTAAATCGCTGTCCTGTGGACTAACTACAAGGTTTTAAAGAACAGAAAGAATATTATTTGATAGCTGTGTGATAGCTCTGTCAATTTCTTAAGTTTAGTGATGGAAAAATGAGCTAGAGATTTTTGTGAACGGCGTGAATTATGGTAAAATGGGTTTATAAAGTGGTCAAATCGATCGCATGTTATTTTAACGTGAGCTAGAATTAATTGGGCCATTGCAAAGCGTCTCTGTCAGTCGTTTTTCTTCCGTTTTCCAGTAACATGATTCGAATCGAGCTCTTTTCGCAGTCACTGAAGAGGGACGCCTCATTTGAAAGTGATTACAGCGAATCACATTCGTGTAAGTGAATAGAACTGTTCTTAACCTTTGCACGTACAACACATTCACTATGAGCGGAAACAATATGTGATTTAAAGGTATAGCTCACCCAAAAAATTTAAATAAGCTGAAAATATACTCACCCTCAGGCTATCGAAGATGTAGATGGGGTTGCTTCTTCATCAGAACAGATTGGAGAAATTACAGCATTACATCACTTGCTCAGCAATGGATCCTCTGCAGTGAATGGGTGCCGTCAGAATGTGAGCCCAAACGGTTGATAAAAACATCACAATAATCCACAAGTAATCCACACCACTCCAGTCCATCAGTTAATATCTTGTGGAGCCAAAAGCTTTGTATTTGTAAAGAAGCAAATCTATTATTAAGGTGTTTTGATTTTAAACCATCGCTTTTTGTCAGAAGAGTCCATAATCCATTAAAATACTTCCTCCAGTGAAAAAACCTATCCCAAGTTGTAGTCTCACATCAAAATCCACCAACTTATTGTTTTAGAATTGTTTTCACTTAACTGTGCTTGATCTGTGCATATTTCTCTCCCGATTCAGACAAGACAACTTTTTCACTGGAGAAAGCAGTATTATGGATAGAAGACTCGCCTTAAGCCTAAAAGCAACAGGAAGGGGAAAAAAAAGACAACATTTATTTATTTTTATTTTTTTTTTACAAAAATGCAGCTTTTCACTTCACTTTGATGGATAAGACTTTGATGGACTGAATAATCTTGTGGATTATTGTTTTTATCAGCTGTTTGGATTCTCATTTTGACGGCACCCATTCACTGCAGAGGATCCATTGGTGAGCAAGTGATGTAATGCTACATTTCTCCAAATCTGTTTTGATGAAGAAAGAAACTCATTCACATCTTGAATGGCCTGAGGGTGAGTACATTTTCAGCAAATTATCATTTTTGGGTGAACTATTAATTAAGCTAGTAACAAATATTGTGAAACAAATTTAGCTGTATTTAAAGTTTCTGTCAATTCCAGTTTCATTATCAGAGGATTAGTAAATATTTGTATGTCTCTAACATGATTATACCTCACCAGTCCAACAGTGAGCACAGTCTTTTTTCCGTAGCTAGACTGTAATCACTGAGCCTCTTTCTCACCATTTCAACTTTCTGTTTCTCTTCTGTTTTGTCATGCGTGCAGTGAGATGTATCAGATTGGAAAGATTGTTTCGAAACTCACTGCTTATCAGCTGTCAGTGCAGAGGGAAAGTGAGAATGAAAGAGTGAGGTGTTGCAGAGGAAGGGAGTGTGGGAAAGGAAATGTTAAACTGATTAAAATAATTGAAAGCCAGTAAAACATTCCCCGGTGGGGTAGATATAATTACTGATCAGTCTGCCATGACCATTGCAGATTTCAAAAGACTTACACATCATGTTACAACAATTTTGTCACTTTAAAAGAGCCAATAGCGCTTGACCAATCACATTCACAGATGGATTATTAGATGGATATATGAACAGATGGAGCGATAGACACACTACTGTTCAAAAATTTGGGGTCAGTATGATTTTTTTGACAAGGAATTAATATTTTTTATTCTGCAATGATGCATTAAATTGAGTGTCAGTAAAGACATTTATAATTTTAATAAATATTTCAATTTCAAATAAATGCTGTTCTTTTGACCTTGCTGTGCATCAAAAAAATATGAAGCAGCACAACTTTAACATTAATAACATTAATTTTTTTTTGCAGCAAATCAGTATATTAGAATGATTTCTGAAGGATCATGTAACACTGAAGACTGGAGTAATGACAGGAATAAATTACAATTTAAAATGTATTAAAATAGAAAACAGTTATTTGAAATCGTAATAATATTTCACAATATTACAGTTTTATTGTATTTTTGATCAAATAAATGCAGCCTTTGTGAGCAGAAGAGACTTCATTCAAAAAATTGTACTGATTATATAGGTATATAGATGTTAGATAGATACATAGTCAGAATTTTAGCGCAATAACTGAACTTGTTTACATGAATCAGTTTAGTGTTGATGACTAGTTCATCGTGACAAGTTGGCAGTTCATTATCACCAAAAAATAACATTTGTTTCCATATGGTCGGGCCTATATATACCTGCCATGTTTGGAATGGTTGAATCTCGACAATCTCCCTGAATGACGTTATTGTTGTTGTGACACTTGATCGTTGTCGTTCTGCAGGGACTTTATTTTAAGCTAAGGTTAAGGTTTTATACTGTCTCTGGTGGACTGTCTGCTGTCCTCCTCCTGTCAGCCTTCATGTCTCTCCATCCTGCTGTGACGGAGCAGCGTATGCTGGTATTCTGAGAGTCCGGGATCGTCTTTCTCTGTGGAGCTCCTGCTATGGCTGTAGATGTGGAGAGGGGATATGGCGACACATTTCTGCAGACAGGTGACAGGGCGCTGAGGTGTCGTTTCCCTTGATGGTGAACCGGACAACCCAGTCACACTGCTGTCAGATTTGTGTTGGTTTATGATGGCTTCAGTGTTGAGGAGCTTTCCAAACTACAAGCTATTTAAATTTAGTCAAGCAATCATAAAAAAAAAAAAAAAAAAGAGGAAATAGTGAAAATGCACAAGAAGTTTGTTCTAAAAATAGCTCATTATAAAAACAACAACAACAAATTTTTTTAGGGGGAAATATGTATTTAAATCTGTTAATCATATTTTATTACAATGTTCTCCGGAATACTTCATTCTGATTGGCCGGTTGTGGCATATTTTTGTATAATTTGCATATTTCACTGTAGTCCATTGGAATTTGACAGTTCTGCTTTCATTTGTCTCTTATCAATCCACATTCTCTCTATTTTTATACCAATGCAAATTTGAATTGTTCATATGCGCCATTTTGGAACACAAACAGTGTTAATTTTATAGTGAACATAAACTTTTTTGATAGATAAACAGAAGTTTAGGAGTATGGATGACTAAGAGTGGCTCTAACAAGTAAAATGGAAAAAAAATCAGTTTTCGTGTATTCATTAAAAAATTGAAATAAAAAAAAATAATAATAAAATTGAATAAATAATAATTGACAAAAACAGACATATTAACCGATTTTATTTGTTTGCAATTTTGTTAAATCTAGCAAAAGTAATAAATTCATACATTTTTTAAGGACAATGAAAACAATATTTTATAGACTTTGCAGTTATGAATGAACTTGAACTCCGGTTCACTTGTATTCGAACTTGCCACAGACTTGGATATTTTGAACTCGAGTACAGTCGAGATAAAAAAAGAGAGAAAAAAGACTCTCTGAGATAAAAAATCTCTTTCACAGGAGTGTTCTGGCCACAATGGGCAGCGAGGAAAAAAAATGAACAAATAAAATTAAATTAAGATAACACAACATAAATAAACTCTCTTTCACCCCAACTCAATAATGATGCTGGCACACTTTTTATGCTGTTATTTTTTATTATCTGTAGGCTTTTGTTTCAAAATCATTGGTGACAATTGCTATTTGACCCCCCACCCCTCTACACAAATTGTGGATTAGTGGATTACGCAGTAAATATTCATCCGTGGCATTTGATATTTTGACTTTCATCTTCCTTTATATATTTCTTGCACCAGAAAAAAAAAAGGTCAAAATTTAAGTTGGGGACCTCTGGTTGAGTTGACCCATGAACTGACTCTGGTTCAGAATGCCCCATTTGCTTTTCTTTGTCCTTTTGCCAAAAGCTTTTCTTTTTGTGTTTGCCAGATGAGTTGAAAAACATGACATTGGACAGTTTATTATTTTATAGTCCAATTCAACTTTTTACCATGAATTCAGTGAACCTTTTAAATATTTCTGTTTAAAGTGATTTATTAATTTACATTTACAGTTACATTTTAAACATGAATTAAAAGTATTCAGATATGTCTTTTAATTTTGAGAAGTGCCATTTTACACTTTTATTCTGGAATGGAATGGAATTAATTTTAAGTCACATACCTAGTCCTCCACACAGGAGTCAACAAGGAACGACAAACCATTAGAGTTTTGTTTTTTTTTATGCTGTAAAGGACCATTTTTCTTAGAGAAAGCTTTACGCTGATTTACAAGCTAGAAAATAATTTTTATATAACTTGTGGGGGAAAAAGTAGTTTGTTACTGGAAAAGCTGCACTATTTTAGTTGTACTACTGTCACGCTTCTGAAAATTGCATTGAAGTTAGCAGCATCGCTACTTTTAGTTAGTCGCTCCCCAATGCTGATCACTCTCATTTCGTTTGGCTAGAGAGGACGGTTCAGGCGGGCTGGCGCCCTGCTGGGAGCGGAGAGACAGGGTCTCTCATATATCTGTCCCCACATCTGTCCCTCCGTGTCTCTGTGGGTCTCAGGTGTCTGCTGTGCTGTTTGTGTCTCTGGAGCCTCTCTATTACATCACTGACCTGGTTTGCAGAACTTTCACCGCTTCAGAACTCTGACCCGCAGAGCTTGGTTTGATGCTGGACACTTAGTACAGTATGTGCACGGCTTGTAAGAGAGCATCTCCGGTTTTTAGTGCATCTGAGCTCAGTCTGTATAGAGCATCAGACTTTTAAAGGAATAGTTCACCCAAAAATGAAAATTTGCTGAAAATGTAATCACCCTCAGGCCATTTAAGATGTGGATGATTTTGTTTCTTTATCTGAACAGATTTGGAGAAATTTAGCATGACATTACTTGCTCACCAATGGATTCTCTGCAGTAAATAGGTGCCGTCAGAATGAGAGTTCAAACAGCTGATAAAAACATATTTGTTTTAGAACTGTTTTGAACTGTTTTTGCTTTTAAACGGGGCTTGATCTGTGCGTATTTCTCTCCTGAATCAGACGAGATGACTTTTTTTGCTGGAGTAAGAAATATTATGGATAGAGGACTCATATTTTAGCAGGGGGTTTAAGTCAGAAACAGCTTAATGATGGATTTGTTTCTTACAAATATGCATCTTTTCACTTTATAAGACATTATTTAATGAACTGGAGGGGTTTGGATTACTTGTGGATTATTGTGATGTTTTTATCAGCTGTTTGGACTCTCATTCTGACGGCACCCATTCACTGCAGGGGATCCATTGTTTTGCAAGTGATGTAGCTACATTTCTCCAAATCTGTTGAAGAAACAAACATATCTGCATTTTGGATGGCCTGAGGGTGAGTACGTTTTCATCAGCTTCATTTTTGGGTGAGCTATTCCTTTAACCTGAAGGTTCAGATGAAAGCCTCACAGTTCATTGAGTTCCTGTAGCTCAGCTTTTAGTGCATGGCGCTAGCAGTGCCAAGGTCATGGGTTTGATTTTCAGTCGCTTAGGATAAAATTGTCTGCCAAATACAAAAATGTTGGCTCTAGCAAATTTCAACAACATCAAGCATATTTGATATTATCCATCAGTCGGTGTGATGGACTCTCCTTGCGTTGGCAATGACCAATGAGCTTTTTCTCTGAAGACCTGGCAAGCTGCTGTCCTCTTCGAATCTGATCCAAACTAATTTTCCTCAGCAAACACAAAGCCACGTATCTCAAATGCTGATTGTTATGCATGAGCATTTTTTCCTCCTGCACTTAAATGACTAATGAAACTAGAAAGTGTCAAAAGTCGAATACTACTAATGAAACTAGAAAAAGTCGATAGGTGAGAAAACCCTGAAAAAAATAGTTGAGTCAGTAGATGCCAGATGCCAGAGCCAGGGGAACCAATGGAGAATGCATAAAATTAACCTTGCAAAGCATATAAAATTATTTTTTTGAAATGGAACATTTTATTGAGCCATGAGGGAAAAAAAACCCAAATGTCTCAAAACAAATGTTTGCATACATGTTTTTGTTGAGGATCATTTGATGCTTGAGAGGCCCAAACTGAGCAAAATATGTAATTTGGCGCAAGTCTAATAGCTTGGAATGCAAATTAATGCGACTTTTATAACAGTATAGCAGACTACTTACATAGAATGCATATAATTATCAGTTGTCACTCTATATCTCCCAGTAAGATGACATTTAAATGCTTAGTTTGATGATCCAAGCTCTGTAGTTTCAAAACATATAATGCAGTGCAATACAATGATGATTGAGAGATGAACAGAAACGTTCCTCAAAAGCCTGACGACAATCACATTTTAACCTGATTTTGCTAAAAAAAATATGTATAATCAAGGAAACCATCCAGCAAGTGCTCATTTTTAAATATGACTAACAATCCAAAATGTATTCTTACATTTACTTCATAAAAATCAGTAAAGATTTCACAGCTAAAAGACATGCGTGACACACAAGCTGAAGGTGGATGTTTGTACAATTAAACTAAAAGGCCTTTTACTGGCTAAAAATGTCCAAACTATCAGTCAGATGACAGAAGGCATGTAGTAGATTGTGTGCAACAGGTTTTTCAGCAAAGTTTTGATCAGTTTAGAGGCAGTTTGCAGATGAAATATGATACAGTGAGCTTTAGAGAGTTAAACCTTCAGATTAGATGCAGTTGTAATAATCCCATAGTGCAGCATTAGCATGTGATTTTAATGACAGAACATAATATAGATTTGAGAGAGAAACACTGACTGTTGCTTCCCCAGCATGACACCAAAGGCATGAAGGCCTCCCAAAAAAGCCCCGCTGGCAGTGCGCAGGCCTGAACGAGGGGAGGGGAGAGAAGAAGACGGTCGGAAATAAAAGCAGCTGTTCCCCAAGGCTTGCTGAATACGCGTTATGTTTATGGGTGCCGCTGGAGCTGGTCTCCACCAGCCTCTGGAGAACTAAGCAAACCACCTGCAGGACAGGCAGGAAACTACAGGCCCAATCTGTGGATCTCTAACCCTCCTCTTCCTCCGGACTCACACGCAGTTGGTGAGTGTGACGACTGCTTGGACCCATCGATCGGCTGGGTTTATCTGAAAAAGATCATGAGGAACGTTTGGCTTGTAATTGTATTTTTAAGGAAATGTGCTGGAAAGGATGACTTCACAGGGAGATTTGTAGTCATTGTTAGTGACTGGAAGACACTGTGGCGATTGACACATTACTCTGATAATGAGCGCTTGCTTTGGGATGACAAATAGGAGCTTTACAGGAGTTTGCTGTTTAGGGATGAGAGTAGAGTGATTCTGTTAATGATTATTTTACGAACAGCATAATGATTTATATAATAACTGGTCCTAACTAGATGCCTTTTGGTAGTGTTTTGTTTTTGTTTTGCTTCTATATATTTTTAGTATTTTTTATCTAATTCATTATTATTATTATTATTATTATGTCATTTTATATAATATTATATACATATGTACTGTATATATCAATATGTATTATTATTAATACATAGAGCTTATATATTATAAAAAATAATAATTAATAATACTATTATCATTATTATTCATATTATTATTAGTAGTAGTAGTAACAGTAGTATGTACTTTTATATATTATACTTTTATATATTAACGTATATATTTATTTATTGTGTTTAATAAGTTAATGTTATATATTATAATAAACATTAATTATTGTTAATATTATCAACAACATCATTATTATTACTGTTATTTTATATGTGCTTTTATAAATATGAATATATATATTTACTGTTATTAATATATTAATATTAAGTTAATTATGGTATGTTTATTATTAATATTATTACTATTACTATACTAGTCGCCAGACATTCAAGAACAGTTAAAAAGAAACTGGTACGAAAATCATTTGATTTTCTTTCTTTCTTTCTTTCTTTCTTTCTTTCTTTCTTTCTTTCTTTCTTTGTGTAAAACTATTTGGTTCCCAATGCTTGTGTTCTTGATAATTTAAAAAATAATAATAAAATAAATATTGCACATATTCAAATAAGTTTGTTTGGAAATGTTAGTGGTTTTTGTTAACAAACCACTATGCATTAAACTTGTTTCAACAAATCTCAACTAGCTTGAAATTCTGCGGCTGGTTGAGGAGAGCTATGGTGTTTCTTTCACAATAATCTGATTGATTTTTACCCGGTGGATGATAAAATAGATTAACAAAGTCCCACCGACTGCATTGAAGGAGGGCCTCGAGTAGGAAGTAAACCACCTTAGCAACCGCTTGGCAACACCCTTGCAACCCCTCAGTAAACTCTAGCATCGTTTCAGTGAGTTCTGGGCAGATCTAGTTTTGTACTGTTTCTGCAGTGTTTGGAAATAAAAGCTTTTTCATTTTGCTGTGAAATCCTATATTGAGCTGTTTATTGAATCGGTCATAACCCCGCTTTGCTTGAACCGCCAGCAATCTGATGTCAGACTCTGGGCTCCATCTTAATGACTGAGAACACAAGCTTCACATTAAGAAGATGTTTGTTTCTTTTTCACCTGATCAATTCTGTCACTGTCCTGAAATTGCCTGTAAATTTGTTTCTAGCCCCCTCTCTTTTACCTTCACTTCTTCTGCAACAAATAACAAAATTGACTGCGCAAATTTAATTTCACTCATTCTTAGAACGTTTTTCTATGTGACAAACATTGAAATAGAATTTATTTTTAGAGGCATTAAAATATCATGATTACACCGTTAATGTAGACATATTGCATGCTAATTTAATTAATTGCTAAAGCAAAACAATGACAGTATGATAATTACAAACTTCAACAGAATTTTTACGTAAGTATCAGTGTTGGAGACAAGCTAACTAATGTAGAAGACAAATGCTATTCATAATCTAGCTTACTTCCATAATGTGACGTATGGATATTCAACAACAATCGAGACAAATGTAGTGTGGGACTTGATTTTATGTGTCAGGAATTGAATGAATGATCAAAAGTGGGTGTTACAGTGTGTTTGGGGGATTTGTGACATCAGCCTTAAAGGAAAGTAGTTTTAGAAATGGAGCGAGTTTGCAAAAACATTTTTTTTTTAATTGAAAAATTAAAAGTGTGCACTAATGAATCAGGAAAACCATTCATCTTAAAAAGTCTTAATTTGCCCTTCCAAATTAAGGCCTTAGAAGTCTTAAATCAAAGCAGAAAGTCTTAAAATCATAAATTCATGGCATGAAATGCTGCATTGCTCTGGTTTCAATGATAACCTAGAAAACCTTAAAGGGTTAGTTCACCCAAAAATGTCATTAATTACTCACCCTCGTGTTGTTCGAAACCCGTATGACCTTCGTTCATCTTCGGAACACAATTTAAGATATTTTTAGATATCAATTTAAGATATCACGCTTTAGGGCTCTCTGACCCTCCCATAGACAGCAAGGTAACTACCACGTTCAAGGTCCAGAAAAGTACAAAGATGATCGACAAAGTAGTCCGTGTGACATCAGTGGTTCAACTGTAAAGTTACGAAGCTACGAGAATACATTTTTGTGCAAAGAAAACAAAAATAACGACTTTATTCCACATTTTCGTCTCTACTGCGTCACTTTGGACGCGCGTTCACGACAGTATCATGACGCGAGCGTGTGGCAGCGCCGGTGCTGACCCAGATCCGGCGTGATGACGTCATTACGCCGGATCTGGGTCACCGCCGCCACACGCTCGCGTCATGATACTGTCGTCCAAAGTGACGCAGTAGAGATGAAAATGTGGAAAATGTGGTTTGGAACAACACGAGGGTGAGTAATTAATGACAGAATTTTAATTTTTGGGTGAACTAACCCTTTAAGTACATTTGTTTAACTTTTAATGTTGACTTTTTAGGAAAAGTAGCTTTAGGAGTAGCCACACTGACAAAAAATGGTATAGGAAACCATTTTCACTCAGAAATTGCTTAAAAATTTCACAATAATTACAATAAAAACAAAAAACACTTTGAATTAACCCTGAACTTTTGAAGTAGAAGGACTAAAATAGTATTTTCTTGTAAAACATACTTAAATAATCCAACAATGTTTTATTTACAACTTTGACAAATCATTTTCACAACACTATCTACTTCAGAATTTCAGTGTTACTTGCTGTTTCTTCATAACTATTTGTGAAATTTACTAGCAATTTATGAGTGAAAATTGATTTCTTGGTTTATTTTTTTTACCTAAATCCTACACAAATGTTTTGCTACTTTTTTATTGAGTGCAAGTTTAATTCAAATACTGTTTAATGTTGTTACCCTGACTGAGATCTTTAACTGAAACAAAAATGGTGTGGAAACAGTTTTTACTCAGAAATTGCTAGTAAGTTTCAATTTACAAAAAAATAGCAGTTGAATTAAATGTGAAATTTTGCCGTAGAAAGATTTAAATAGTATTTTCTAGCAGCATGTACTCAACCAACCCAATATTGTTTTATTTACAACTTTTGACAAATCATCAACACTTTCTACTTAAAGATTTCACTTTTAGTTTTACGATACTTTCTGCTTATTTGTGAAATTTACTAGCAGTTTCTGAGTGAAAATCGTTTCTTAGCTTATTCATGTAAATCCTGCACAAATGTTTTGCATTGTAGCTACGTTTCATTGAGTAAAAGTGTAGCATAAAATGTACTACTGTAAATTAAGTTTAAAAGATTCCCTAATTCATGTTAAAACAGGGAATTTATCAGCTTTTTCGTAGCAGAACATTTACAGTAGTTTAATGTAGAGGGAACCGCGGGACCCGACCAGATTTTTTGCGCTGCGGTATTAAATTCCCGAATAAAACGCGGTAGCGGTCGGTAACTCTGGTGTAATTTGAACGGGAGCGGGCGGTCTAACAATATCCCAATCCCGACGTCCATTTAGAACAGCATATCTGCGCTTTATTCTTATTGACCACCGTAGGGTACAACCTTCACTCGGACTGTTATGCACGCGCTGCACGCATGCTTTAAACGTCACGCCTTTTATTTGCGGGGTCTGTGTGCAGCATGTGCATAACGATGCTCAAAGCAGTCTGTACCAGTGGTAAATATACAGCCCTCAGACGGATCAGGCAGGTTGTCGATGAGTGACAGCAGAATAAGGATGGAGCAAAGTGTGGATGCGCTGTCCTTGAAGGACGTTCAACCCGGTTTTGTTTATATTTTGCTTAGCCTATAATTTTAAATGAAAGATGTTGTATTTATTTATTTTTCTCTGCAACACTTTTCCTACTGTGTTAACAGAAAAAATGTCAAACGAATTTAGTATTTTGACAAGACGAATAAAAATAGCTAAAAGGCTATTTTTGTACAACCTACATTTTTATTTTTTTCTCTCTGCAACACTTTTTCCCTATTGCCGAATAAAACGCGGTAGCGGTCGGTAACTCTGGTGTAATTTGAACGGGAGCGGGCGGTCTAACAATATCCCGTTCCCGACATTCATTTAGAACAGCAGATCTGCGCTTTATTCTTATTGACCACCGGTGCAGCTTGCGCTCAGGATGCACGCGCTGCACGCATGCTTTAAACGTCACGTGTTTTATTTGCGTGGTCTGTACGCAGCATGTGCATAACGATGCTCAGAGCAGGCTGTACCGGTGGTAAATATACGGCCCTCAGACAGAACAGAATAAGGATGGAGTAAAGTGTGGATGCGCAGTCCTTGAAGGACATTCAACTCGGTTTTGTTTATATTTTGCTTAGCCTATACTTTTAAATGACAGATGTCGTATTTATTTATTTTTCTCGACGACACTTTTCCTACTGTGTTAACAGAAAAATGTTAAACGAATTTAGTATTTTGACAAGACGAAAAAAAATAGCTAATAAGCTATTTTTGTACAACCTACATTATTTTTTTTCTCTCTGCGACACTTTTTTGCTAAAAAAATAGTCCCGCGCAGACCTCTATTTTAATGCTGCTTTATACTTGCTTACATTTTTAGTTGTTTTTATTTTTATTTTGTGCAAGATATTGATATATATATATATATATATAAGATATTTGTTCAGATACTGTTTAATGTCAATCTCTGACTGAAAAAAATGGTGTAGAAACAATTTTCTCAGAAATCGCTAGTAAATTTCACTAACAGTTACAAAGAATTGAATTAACTTTGAATTAAATGTGAAATTTTGACATAGAAAAACTGAAATAGTATTTTCTTGTAAAATGTAGTCTGTAAATCTTTGCTTTATTTACTACTTCAAAAAGTCATATTTTACAATGTTTTTGGTTTTGTACCTGATAAATACTTTTCTGATTGCTTGTATACTGTATAGTGCGATGAATTACTTTTCCAAAAGTGCAGCTTGACTTCAGGTTAACTAAGCCAAAGTAGCACTTGGGAAGCTGCAGTTTCAAGGTAGTCTCACAAGCACTGAAATATATGTAGTTCATTCGCAGTAATATAAACACTGTATTGTTGAAATTTCTCCATCTTTCTTGAGTTTAATCAGACGTTCAGTTGAGCAGGTTGTGGATCTTCAGCTCTCTCGGAAACCTGACTCCACCAGCCAGCCCGGTTTAAAATAAGTTAGATTTATTTTCGCGGCTACTTGGCGCCTAGATTACTTCACTTTCCTGTCATGTGAGCTCGGGTCTGTACATAACTCATTACAAGATAGCCTCGGATTGTTGACATGCTTTAGACGTGAGGATTTGCACGATCTCAAGGTGAAAGCTTTCAACCAGCACCAGCTCAATAGTAAACTAAAGCTGCCATATAGAGCGCTGCGCTAAATATGAGGAACAAGGATGTTCCATCATCTTCTCTAACACAGAGCTGCATTTAAATGCATCTGAAGAGCAAGAGTAGCTGTTACCAGGCTTATTTTGGGTGGTGGATGTCTGTGGTTGCTCATCCTTCTTGACAGGTTGATGGGTTTACAGCAATGCAGCACGGTTAAAATAGAGTACTCTTTACCCACTGATGTTATGTACCACCACACATGATCATGCATCATATGAATGCTGTGCATTTAAAAAAATGTTTTTTGGCTTCAGGGCTAGGCAATTACAGCTATTTTGATACTTTTTTTTTGTACTCATTTGGGTGATATAGCTCCAAATGTTTATTTTATCTATTCATATTTTCAGTACTTGCATCAGTATATCAGTATTTATGCATTTCCTTTGAAAGGGAACAACTTTTTTTTTTAAAACGTGCATATTTTATAATATAGCTCTAAAAATGTATTTTATTTATTCATATTTTTAATACTTGAATCAGTATCTCGGTATTTATGCATTTCTTTTGAAATGGAAAAAAAAAACATAAAAAAATGATTTAACCAAAGCAGATTCAAAATGTTTAATGTTTAACAAAATTTGGAAGCAAAAGTCTACTTAGAATAATCTAGCCATTTTTTCCCCCTAAGAACTATATTCAAAATCTATATTTGTATCATTTTCATTTATATGCACCAAATTTTAATTATAAATCATATTTAGTAACATCATACATTTGAATAAGTGGCCTATATAATACAACAACAACAACTACTAATTATTATTACATAGGCAACTTATTCAAATGTTGTTGTTAATAATAATAATAACAATAATGATGATAATAATAATAATAATTATTATTATTATTATAAATTAATGTACATAGAATTTACTGTATGATATTCTGCTGAAAATATAATAATAATGTTATATTTATGTTTTTTTTCTTCTTATAAATTGAGGATAGAAAGGGTCTTTGTCTATGAAATCCAGGCTAAAGTCTCAAAATCTAATTATGAGATAACAAGCATCAAAGTTTGATTTCAACCATTAATTTCACTATGATTTCAATCTTTGACATGGCCTTACTCACTCAAGATATAAGATATAAAGGTTATATTTTCACAGAATGTTCTACATCTTTATGAAGGATGATTTTATGTAGTAAATCACAAAAAATGACTTAAGCTGGGTTTTTACAGGCAGGGTCATTTGTTTTATGTTTTTTTAGGTAAACATATAATTAATAGATCTCTGTGGTTAAAAAAAAAACATGTTTGTCTTTGTGATAACCAAATGAACAGCACAGTGATGTGGTGACTCCCAGTGGGAATGAAAATATATATATAAATATAATATAGAAAATATAACCGCCACCTGATAAAGTAGGAGCTCCTATTAGAAACCAACAGCTCCAAGACTTGATTTGATCAGGCTTTACTTCAACACTTCTCCTCCATCCACGTGATTCTAGTCTAGTATGTAATGCTCACGTTTCATGATCCCATAAATTCCTGATCGATAAAATCAAGCACTACCTTCCATTTTGACATGCTGAAAAGCCCGTTTCACAGAAATATGCCACATTACTGAAGTAAAGCGCATGATTCAGGGGAGGTGCAGCATAATGCTAAAGCATCTGGCTGGAAACTGCTAGGTTGTAGACTCAAAACCCACAGGAGGTGATGCATGAAACTCCACAGTGCCCTTGAGCAAAGCACTTAACCCCAGGTTTCTCGAGGGAGATAATAAGTGTGCTTTAAGCTTTAGATAAAAGCTTCTGCCGCATGACAAATAATTAAGTAAGTAAATTAAATTACCAGATGTGACACTGGAATAACTTATAGGAGCACATAGTAATGCCTGAGCAAACATTGCAGCATTCGGAGCCATTAAAGCGTATGTTTCATTTACAGATGATTTAGAACACTGAGCTTCCAGCATGTTTCTACACAACTGCAGAGGGGAATCTTTATGTACCTATTTAATAAATGCTTCAGTGCCATAAATAAGACTTTAAATGGGACGAAATCATTAAAAGTTAATGAAGAGTCCGTTTTGCTGATCGTGCTGCAATACAGCATTTTATATCATGATAAGCCTCGCTGCTTTTACTGCAACTGCAGACAAGTCGCCAACCATTAGTGCGACACCATTAGTAAGAAGGTGAATCTTACAAAACCTGACAAGAAAATGTTTTGATTTTTCAGTCCAAAAGCAAAAGAAAAAAGTTAGAAATTATATTTTGCATAAAGAAATTGAAGATATTACTGATGTATTTGGCATACTGAAATGGAATTTTTTGACAATTAAGCACATTCTCATAACTGTCTTTCGTATATATATA
>NW_015555783.1:509041-520690 GCF_001515605.1 Sinocyclocheilus anshuiensis | reverse complement strand
CTTTTGTATATATATATATATATATATATATATATATATATATATTCTAGAATTTTCTATATGTATATTTTACTAGAATATATACACACACACACAGTATATGCTAGTATTTTCTATTTATTTTATGCTGGTTTTTTATCTTTATATTTTCATATTTTCTATTTTATTTTGATTTATTTTAGTTATAAATTTAAATTTACTTTATATATTAATATATATTAAAAATAGAAATGATATATTAATATAGCTTCATGTCAAAAAAATATTTTTAAAATTATTTTATTTTAGTTATAACTTACAATTTACTTTGTATATTAATGTGTATTGGGGGATAAAATGTGTAAATTTATATATTTTGGAAAATTAAGCAATTAAAAAAAATCTAAATTGTTCTAATAAATAAATATTAATATAATGTCTTTTTTTTTTCTTTTGGTTGTGGGGTGAAAAATTACTAGGAGACCAGTTGCTGTTTATTAAGGCATTACTAGTGAACTTTTCAAATAGTTCAGTATTGCTTGTATTGTTTCTGGAAATGTATTTAAACAACTGTTTTTCTAGATGCTTTTTAGTAAAAGCTTTGGTTTGAACAAATTATTGTGTGTGTGTGTTTGATATGAATAGTTCACCAGCATAAGCCAGCAGCAGATTCTTGCACTTATCCTGAATGTGTTTAGTTTACTGGCATGTAATCAGATCCCGGCTTAGACTGTCACTCTAATGAAGACACTGAAGCATTTCCAACAATGCTGCTGTCAGTGCTGTGAATGGTTTTCTTAATAATGAAACACAAATAAACCCCATACTGCATTTCATATTCCTGCATTTGCTAACACATCCAGAGCACAATAATTTATTTTAATTGCTTTCTTCAGATAAAGATCTTCTTTTTTGTTGAAAGTGCTTGTTGGAGCAACTGATTCTTCTATTTCAAAGCATGTCTGATCTATTTAAAAAGTCAATGCTGAAAAAAAAGTAAAAAAAAAAAAAAGCTCTGATTCAAACCCCACTGAACTGCCACACAAAAATGCACACACTGGTATATTAGGTATTTTAATGTAACAAATATATACTAATAATATTGTGTACAATTATTTGGTAACACTTACCTTAAAGGCTTTATATATAATGCATTATAAAAGTAGTTTTAAGGCATTAACCTTGTAATGCACCTAATGTATTTGTATGATCTCATGAATAATTGTAACCACAGTTATAATACATTATAATACTTAACTATTTATTGTTGCACATTTAATAATGCATTAAAACACGACAAACAAACCTTCAAATATTTTAATGCATTTTAAATTTGGTTACAATTATTTATGAAAAGATATAATGCATTACATCATATATTATGAATACCTTTATAATGCATCATAAATAAGACTTTTTAATTAATATGAACTCTACACTGTGACTTTTTTTTCGAAGTTGTAAATAAAGATTATTGTAAAACATTTTACAAAAATGCTACTTCAGTCTTTCTACTTAAACATTTCGTGTTTAATTCAATGTTACTTGCTATTTCTTTGTAATAAATTGTGAAATTTACTAGTAATTTCTTAATGAAAATTGTACACCGAAATAAACTGGCTTTGAAACAATTTTCACTCCGAAATCACACAAATAATAACAAAGCAATGGCAAATAACACAAATTAAACATGAAATTTTGAAGTTGAAAGACTGAAATTATTTTCTTGTAAACACTCAAGTACTTGTTTTAGTTGCAACTTTTAAAATAGTATTTATTTATGGTGTACATGTGTCAGTTAAAAGGTACCTATTATGCAAAATTCACTTTTACATGTTGTTTGAACATACATGTGTGTTGGCAGTGTGTACACCTATACCACCCTATAATGATGAAAATCCACCCGCTCCTTTTTTTTTAGCAGTGTCTCAGATTCTGATCACAGAATCCGTAAAGTGTGACATCACACTTTACCAGCCCCGCCCACGATAGTTGACTGACACAGCCGTATTAGCTGTGCCCCCGCCCTGAGTGAGCCGCACACACACTATCTGCCATGTTTATCTTCACGCCAGAGCATTTAAAAGAAGCATTCAAGTAAGAAATGTCTTCTTATTCGAGCTATAGAAGTTGTTCAGTCCAGAGCAGTGAGTGATTTTCTGCTTTTATTTTATTTTATTGTTTGGGTCATATTAACAGCGTAGACCCAAACAGCGGTCAGTATAGGTACTGCATATTATGCTGCTGTCACTTAATACACCGATCTAATATAGACATTCGGTTTCTTTCCCAGCTGTTTAACTTCACAGACATAACCGACTGTGTTTTTGTAACTTAAGCTTGTTTTTAACATAAACTTGTGTGTGAAAGACAACTTTTAGTACTCACATGCGTGTGACAGCCACTCTCTGTTTGCGTGCTTCGGATGTGTGCGTCCAGAAAAACGTATGGCTTTAAAACGCGTGATTTAAGCGCAATATACATGATATATATATATTGGCAAACATCTCGTATCTCAGATCTAGCTCGTAGATCTGAGCTACGAGCTAAAATTACACAGCCCTGTTCTGGGAAAGAGGGCGGGGAGCAGCAGCTCATTTGCATTTAAAGAGAAATGGACTAAAACAGCCTGTTTCTGCTTCACTCAAAATAGGCATTTTCAAAATGAGATAATAAATGATCTGTGGGGTATTTTGAGCTGAAACTTCACAAACACATTCTGGGGACACCTGAGATTTATAATACATCTTGTACAAAGGGGCATAATAGGTGCCCTTTAATATTGATTTATTTTGAATTAAATTAATAATTGACAGTTCTCATGCAATTTTTGGTGGCTTTTTTTCTTAATGCTCATTGCAGCGCATAATGGGATTGCATTCTGCATGAATACGGGAGTGCCCTAAAATACGGTCTAGATAGGCAGCTTGCTAGGTTTTGGCACAGACTTCATAGAGGAGAGAAAAAAAGTCTTAACAAGCACTACAAAATTGTATTAGCTGTGTTGTATGTCAGAAACATGTTCAATCACATGTGACAGGCTGTTATACACCTCAAATTTGAGTCCTTTAGAGAAATTGGGTAGTTGCACACACCCACATTAGTGCATTTTTCTTCGACTATACGTAAAATATAAACATGCGCGAACACCGAGGGTGGCATTAGATGCTTGGTCCGAGCTGCCAACAGCTCATTACCTTAATGAGGTTTTACAGCAGCCGGAGAGACGCGTCTTCATATTTGACAATGTCTAATTGGGTTAGTGATGGGCTGGCAGTGCAATTGATCTCAGTGACGCTCCTGGATGAAGCGAGAAAGCCTTCGGTCATCAAAGTTCCTCCACCACCTCACAACATTTTCCCATTAAGGTCTCACCTCCGGCTATGTTTAGGCTTGTTAGAAATACAGTGTGACTTCACCCTAGAACGACTCTGAGGTGTCTGGCTTTGAGACGGCGTTGACGGATAGCCTGTTGTCTTAGTTGGAATTGCAACCTGGGTAGCTATGCAAACTCTCTCAGTTAAATGTAGAACCAGCCATTTGACCTTTGCAAACATGACCTGTGGTCGCATGTGATATTAAACCTGTATCTGCTCTGCATCCAAGAATATGAACTCCTTGTAAGGTGCTCGGCTGAATACTGAGCAGGATTCCTGATTATTCAATTTAGCTCGGGCTGTCAAGTGCAGAATGTTATGTCATTTTATTGTTGAGTCATTAGTGAACTGTCATTTGTTGTGGATAAAGCAATTCATCTCCTTTTTTTAATGAGCAACACAATTAAAGTCTTAATGAAGCCGCTGTATGACTTCCAGATTGCTGTAATCAGTCTTTATTGAATTTTTAGAGTCACGTTCCACCTAAAAAAACCTGGTGCATTAATCTAAGGGTTGTTTTTACAAAGCAAGGACCTATAAATCTGTGGGTAAAACATTCAAATAGTAATGCAGATTTATATGTTCATCAAGGGGTAAATTATAGAACACTCTTTTGACTCTTTTTCAATATGCCCTGCAGTTAATCTTGCTTGTATGCACTAATGACTTGGTTTAATTTGGTAGTGTTTGCCAAGTCAAGCATCGCTATTTTTATTGTTCATGTTTACACTTGGTGGTTTGAACAAACCCTTAACGTTAAGTTTGAAATCTTTCACCGTTTGTACTACAGACGGAGAGAGGTGTGATGTTACTTTTCTGTGGCAGGTTTTAACCTGGGCCTGTACGTAAAAACCCAGAACACCCTAGGAACCACCTAGAAGAAACTAGAAACCCCCCAAAACACTAGCAACCACCCAGAGCAGCCTATAAACCAGCCAAAACACCCTAGCAAGCAGTTAGCAACCACCCAGAAGACCCTAGCAATTCCTTAGCAAGCACTCAGAAGACTCTAGCAAACTGATAGAAGCCAGTAAAGGCCTGTTCACACCAAGGATGATAACTATAATATAACACAAAATGTACATTTCTAAAAATTGTTCTCAATACTGGTGTGGACAATAATATAGCTATCTTTATAGCTATCTTTATAGCTATCGTTCTTGGTGTGAACGGCCTTAACACTAGCAAACAAATACTCACCCTAGTAACCCCTTAGCAACCATTCAGACCGCTTGGCAACCTCCCAGAAAGCACAAGCAACCTCATAGACTCCACCCAGAACACACTAGTAACCATACAGAAGAAACCACACAAAACACACCAGCAAAAAGTTAGCAACACCCTTAAGAGCATGACTTAGCAACCACCCAGAACTGTCTAGCAACTCCTTAGCAATCACCCAGAAGACTCTATAGACCACTAAAACAGCAAGCACTCAAAACTGCCTAGCAACTCCTTAGTACCCACCTAACCACTTCTAAGACCCTAAAAACCACCCAGGATACCCTAGCCATCTAAAAACAAGTTAACTCGGCATCCAAAGCAACCAGTTAACAATCATATAGAGCACCCTAGCAACCACTCAGGTCACCCTAGCAACCCCTTAGCAACCATCCAGGACATCCTAGCATTGTGGAGGTGTTTTTTAATTGCATGGGCAAGCACCACTCTTTTTTTCTTCTGAAAATATTCAAATCTAATTGGTTTGTTTTGTCTGTTGATTTCTTTCCACCTGCAGGTAGCGTCGCAGCATCCAGAACAGGCACGCTGGAGGAGAGCGCTCACTCCGAACCTGTCCCGCTGAAAAACCGCATGGCTGTGTACCAGGCGGCGGTTTCCAAACAGGACAGAGCAGGCTTCTCCAGTTCGGTACGCTTTACACACACACACACGGGTGAAAACTGATCCAATCATAGGAGACTCATCTGGGATGGAAATACCAGGTGTAAACAGCAATCTGACCACTTGTGAATGAATAGCACGAGAGGGATTTTAAAGGGATAGTTCACCCAAAAAGCTCACCCTCAGGCCATCCAAGATGTAGGTGACTTTTTTTCTTGAATAGAACAGCAAAGAATATTTTTAGCTGAAACTGTGGTCCTTGGTGATTCTTAAAATGCAAGTCAATGGCTACCAGTTTTTGAGAATAAAAAAAGCATATCAAGGAACACAAAAATGAATACCTATAGCTCCTGATGATATATTGAGGTCTTATGAAGCGAAATGATAGGTCTGTGCAAGAAGAACATTATTTACATCATTATTACCTGTAATCCAGAGCCTCAGGTACGCGGTCCAGAGTGATGTCTTGTTCACGAACGAATCATTCTTTTGAACCGGTTCTTTTTAATTAACCAAATGAATCAGTTCAACAAATCAGACTGAACCGCCTGAAACAGTTTGTGGCTTGAGCCCCGCAGATCTACAAGTTACTCAATCGAAACTCACTTTGAAGACCTATGAGCCAGTGACATGCACATGCATGAACCAAGCACTTGAATGAAGGGAAGAAATTAATGTTTTTATGGTTTCACATTGTCACATTTATGTAAAAAGGTGAGCTGTTGAACACTAGTTTGTTCACTTTATATGCTGTAGACATGTAAAACATTTTTGGGTTCTTTAATAATTGCGTATTCGTTACGACACTGTGTGATTACCTAAACTTGTGAATCAGTTATTTGAATCAGAAATGAGCTGTCCAAAAGAACCAGTTAGAGGAAACGAATCAGATTTCCCCATTGCCTGATGCTATAGATTAAAGGTAATAGTGTTGTAAATAATGTTCAGTTTCTTGCACAGACTGATTGTTTCGCTTCATAAGACCTCAATATATCAAGAGGCTCAGGTATTTTTATTTTTTTTTCTCAAAAACTGGCAGCTGCTGACTTGGATTTTATGAATCACCAAGGACCACGGTTTTAGCTTGAAATCTTCTTTACTGTTCTATTCAAGAAAAAAAGTCACCTACATCTTGGATGGCCTGAGGGAGAGTAAATTAACAGCGAATTTTCATTTTCGGGTAAACTATCCCTTTAATTCCAGGTGTAAACAGGGATTACGTGATCCTGCTTCATCACTGTCAGCCATATTTAGACAAGCCTTAAGATCTTCTGTTGAGCAGACTAACGTTATTTACTCAGCAGTTCCCATCCGGCTGTCTTAATGCCATCAAATTGATCAGCCAATATCATTTCAATGAGACAAATGAGGCACTCGTGCGGCACGCAAACTTGTTTTGTCAACATCTCATTAGAGCAAACGATCAAGGCTGATAAATTCTGACTGTTCTGTATTTAAACACTGCATGAGGACCGAGCGTTCATGTCAAATTCATGTATAATTCCAAACTCATTGATTTATACAGTAATTGCTGCCTTGATACATCAAATCACAAAAGAAACCAGTGTGCGTTTGATTTGCGCCCCTCGTCGCGGTAATGGAGACAGAACGTTTGATAGACAAACGCAGTGATGAGGACAGAGAGGGAGACCAAATGAATTAGACAAGCAGTGGACTTCAGCAGGCAGTACATTATGCAGAAACCCCAGGTCTCCAAGGATTTGGCAGTTCTGGAGAAATCTCCTAAAAAAGGTTTCTTAGAAACAGGATTTAGTGACATCAGTAGTGGCTTTGATTCAGGTGCCTTAGCTGAGACATGAGAAGAACACAATCACCCGTTTTACACAGGAATAAAATCTTTTTTTTCAACAGTATTTCTTTTTGATTTCCTGTAAAACACCTAAACATTGTTAAAACAAGAAGCCAAATTAAGTAGCATAAGACTTGTTAAGAATAAGAATATATATTACCGTTCAATAGTTTTTGTTTGAAAGAAATTAATACTTTTATTCAGCAAGGGTTCATTAAATTGATCAAATATGACACATTTATAATGTTACAAAAGATTTTTGTTTGAAATCAATGCTGTTCCTGTTTATTCATTAAAGAATCCTGAAAAAACTGTATCACAAAAATATTAAGAAGCATGACTGTTTTCAACACCGATAATAATAAGAAATGTTTCTTGAGCAGCAAATCAGCATATTAGAATGATTTCTGAAGGATCGTATGACAGTGAAGACTGAAGTAATGATGCTGAAAATTCAACTTCGTATCACAGAAATAAATAATATTTTAAAATGTATTAAAATAGAAAACAGTTATTTAAAATCATAATAATATTTCACAAATTTTCTGTTTTTGACCAAATAAATGCATCCATGGTGAGCATAAGAGACTTCTTTTAAAAACATTACAAAAACCTAACCATCCCAAACTTTTAAACAGTAGTGTATGTTTTATATTCTCTGAATTAGGTTTCTTAACATGTGTTAACTGTTTTTTAGTTATAGTTTATCTTTTGACAAAAATGCCCTTTTAATTTAGTCACTATTTGTCTTGTCATATTCTTTGGTTTTCTAATGTCTCATGTCTAAAAAGACTTAGAAAATAACATTTTAGTTCATTTTTACTGAAATCAACATTAAACTATCTTTGTAAAAACTCAGAGCTCCTAAGTAACATATAATGAGTGTAGTATAGTGTTAGCTAATATTTAGACATTATTGTGAATTCTTCATTTAGAAGGAATGATTTACATATTTTAGAGACTGTTTAGGATATATTTTAGGATATGTTATGCTTAGTGCGTTTTCAAGGCAACAGTGCATTCGCGATGCATCTTCATCTCGTCTTTTTCATTAGCAAAATAAAAAGATTAACACTGAATGAGGTAAAATCTTGCAATGTTATCCAGTTTTTCTCCTCTTGGTGACGCAAAGCAGCTTCATGTCCTTGACACTCTAAAGCCAGAGTGAGGTGAAGGGCCGAATGCCTCTTTGGACCCCACAGTAGAGAGGTCATGTGCGTGTGCAGTGACATTATTGTTTCCTATGGCTTTGTCACAGTGTGAGAGTGAAATGCGATGATGGCTGACCAGTGGGAGTTCAGAACCTCTCCAGAAACCCAATTCCCTCTGTCTCGCTCTCTTTCTCTCTCTCTTTGGCCGGCTGCTAAAAACAGCATTGCACATCCGCTCTGTGCCAGCTGAGGTCAGATCCCTACAGGAGGGTAAAAAGTACAGAGAAGTTACTGTTTCTGCTTCAGTACAAGTTAAAATCTACCGGTAGTATTTGTGGCATAATGTCGGCTCATCCCTCGGTGTTTTAAGTTTTAATGTTGCCGATAGAGTAAGGCAATTACAAGTCAAATATGAAGATTAAAATATAAAGTGTGTTTATCCTATTTGTTGTTATGTTGTTGATAGAGCTTAACTTGTGTTAAACCTGGAACATTCCTTTAAGTTAGAGTAATGGTTTAAATACATCAGTGTGTTATTTAAAGCAATAGTTGTGGTGACTGCTGTAATATAAGAGCTTTTTATAAGACAGATAATATAAGCCACGATGACCTGTGAAAGATGTACTCGGAGTAAAATTGTAACGAGTAAAAATAGCGTTTTGCTTTGAAAATACAGTAAGTACAAACATGCCTATTTTCTATGCAAAATAGATTTATTATAGATGATGCTTATATTCACAGAACTCGTTTGTTCACAAAAAGCATTATTTACCTACAGCAATTAAAGCTAAAGGAATCGGTCACACGAATACAAAGATTTGCTGAAAATGTACTCACCCTCTGGCCATTCAAGATGTACAGTAGATGAGTTTGTTTCTGCATGGGAAGAGATTTGGAGAAATGTAGCATTACATCATTCGCTCACCAATGGATCTGTCAGACTCTGTTTCTGTCTATTGTGTTTTGTTCCCCACGTGCTCCATGTCCTGGTTTCCCCCGTGTTCCTCCTATGCCCATATTTGGTCCTTCCTGTTCCTGTCCTTATTAATATCATTTGATCCCAGGTGTGTCCCATTAGTTTCCATATGTATTTTAGGCCCTGTGTTTCCAGAGTCCTGCGTGTTGTCTTGATTGTCAATCCCCGTGTCCTACGTGTGGTATTCCTTTGGTGTCAATAAAGACTGTTAATTCTGGATTCTCCTGCGTTCTCCTCGTTCCTCGCTACTTGTTCCTCGCTCCTCACAGTAGGCACACCGTGACAGGATCCTCTGCAGTGAATGGGTGCCGTCAGAATGAGAGTCCAAACAGCTGATAAAAACATCACAATAATCCACAAGTAATCCACACCACTCCAGTCCATCAATTAATGTCTTCTGAAGTAAAAAGGTTGTGCATTTATGAGAAACACATTCACCATTAAGGCATTTTTAACTTCAAACCATTGGCTCTGGCTAAAATATGAGTCCTCTATCCATAATACTGTTTTCTCTAGTGAAAAAGTTGTCTGAATTAGGAGAGAAATATGCACAGATCAAGCACCGTTTACAAGTAAAAACAGTTCTAAACAAATATGTGGGTGGATTTTGATTTGAGAGGACTTCTCAAGGCATGTCAAATCTTAAAAGTCTGCTGTATCCTGCATCTGATATTTAGAACTCATTTGCAATATAGAATTGCACCATGCAAACCGCATTCATTAATTTTGTAGATGGAATTCATTTGCAAAATTAATAAATGAAGCAGGCTTTGAAACAAAGCAGACGGCATGTGCAAATAAACAACACTTCCAGAAGGCGACATCATGGAAGGGTTAACAGGATTGCTGAGTAAATTAAACCTCACAGTATCAGGACCTCACAATACCATGCCATGCAAATAAGACTGTCATGCAAAATCTTAAAATGTGATTTCGTAAAGCCACAGAGATAATGAGATGAGGGCTGGTGCTTGTGTGTGTGTGTGTGTGTGTGTGTGTGTGTGTGTAAGCCACATTGTTTCATGAATATATGAATATTTTTGTTTGATGGTGGATGAAGACGAGAGACAAGTGATCACACTTTCACTCCCATAATCTTGCAGCTCTTGTAAAAGCATAAATCTGCTTAGCATGATTTTCAACGCGGGCGGTCTCTCTGTCTTTGTTTCTTTCTTCTCGATCAGGTCATGGAGGAAGCCGAGGTTTGTTCCCTGCCTGGGGGTCTGGCCAGTGTCCGCAGACAGTTCGAGAATGAGGGCATGTCATCATCTCACACGGTCACCCAGATTCACCACACACACAGATCTGTGCAGGTCAGTGTTGGAAGATACTTGGGAACTGCTTCTCAAACTGGTAACTCGTAATATACACTACTGTTCAAAAGCTTAGGGTTAGTATGTTATTAAGCAGCACAACTGTTTATAATAATAGGAAAAACTTTTATAATAATAAGAAATATTTCTTGAGCAGCAAATCAGCATATTAGAATGATTTCTGAAGGATCATGTGACACTGAATACTGAAGACCATTACTGGAGTAATGATGCTCAAAATTCAGCTTTTTCATCACATGAATAAATTACATTTTAAAATGTATTCAAATAGAAAACAGCTATTTTAAATCTTAATAATATTTCACAATATATTCTTGTTTTTAAAATTCTTCTTTCTTTTTTTATTATTAAATAAATGCAGCCATGCTGAGCATAAGATACTTTTTTCATAAACATTAAAAAACATCAGAGATCACAAAATGTTGACAACGGTAGTGTATATATGTTATAATATACAGTACATATTAAAAAAATAAATAAAGAATTGATTTAAAACTATTTAATAATAAATGAGCCTTTTGGATTTGTAATGGTTAACATATCAGACATATGTTGGCATATTTATACAGTTAAAAGTTTGGACACGCTTCCTCAATTTTATTATGAGTATTTTTATTTTTTATTAGATTTTGTTTTTTTTCTATAAACAATGTTAATTATTGTAGTCAATTATTGTAGTCAAAGGTTATTTTGAGTAATATTTAACAATATATTTTATTTACAATATATATTTCACAATATATTAAAATATAATTTTATTAAATAATATATTATTTAAAAAAAAAAAAATAACTGCAGAAAAATAAAAAAAAATTACTGATCCAAAACTTTTGAACAGTAGTATAAAATCAAATAGGCAACCTAGTTATGTTGCATTGCAGTCGCATACATCTGCAACAAAATGTTTTTGATGAATACGAACATGCAGGCTTTTTTATATTTAAACATTACAGGCCAAACCAAACTATAAAAAATGAAATTTTTTTATTTATTTATTTATCTATAATAAATAAATTAGCAAATCATCGGAATGGCATACAGTATATGCATACTGCTATGTATGTGTATTGAAAAGAATGAAGTGCTAAAATGCATTTGAGATTTTAGCACTTTCTGACTGGAAGACCTCAGGCAGTTCGGGTCGGCAGCAACACATCCAGCACCATCACACTGAACACTG
>NW_015555783.1:504786-508989 GCF_001515605.1 Sinocyclocheilus anshuiensis | reverse complement strand
CTGTACATGTGGAAGAATTGACAATAAAGCAGACTTGACTTGACTTGACTTGACTTGAGATGCAGTTACTTTGATTTTGACTCACTGACATACAGAATCTGTTCAAAAATAAATGAATTTTAATGTCATACTAAAGTGTCACACATCATTACACACATATCAGTTTAGCTTCTACCCAGGCGATTTATGCACAAGAAAATCGTGACTCAACATAAAGAAGAACACACTCTTATTTTGTTAATCTTTTTTAGTGCTTTTGTACATTTTAAAGTCCCAAAACTAATCCTAAAGGTGTTTCACATCTGGCTTTTGTTTTCCATTCTAATCTGCAATTGTAAAATTAAGACTTGGATACAAAACTAGTTCAAATGCAATGAAGCGTATGGGTGTGAGATGCTAAAATACACATTGTTTCAATCAAATTCACTTCTGTTTCCTTAGATGCAGGACACTTGTGTATCTTTTAGCATGCTTGGCAACCCTAATCACCACTAGTTTTAGTTCTGGTACAGGTATTAAATTCTATAAGCATGCATGCAACTTCCACATGAGCAAAACGTCTTCTGGTGTAGAAAAGAGAGTGTGTGCATGGACTTTCAAAATAAGATTAATCCTCTTAGAGCTGACCTTACACCAAAACCCGAAATCTGACACAATAACAAGTCAAATCTCTACCCATCGGTACCCTCTCAGATCTGCATAGATTCTCTCAAGCTTCTGAAGCCCATTAGCATTGGCACATGCAAATATTATGCATGCAGCGCCTGCCTCTGAAAAAAAAATCAGATACTGCTCGCATTGAGAGAAGCAGAATGGAGATGCATTTTGGTCACAGTCTGTGTAAACCAGCTCTGCCGATCCAAATTGAATCCAGTCCACCCATCCATACCAGTGGGTCTGAGCGCGCTCTGTTCGCCCTGCAGGGACGAGGTGGTTTCGGCTCACTGATAGAGGAAAAAAAACATCAGACTGAATACAGAATGACAGGAGAAAGTGGGAGATGTGCTCTCATCTCGTCTGCCAGCACATCAGCGCTCAAGTGCTCTAAAGCTGTGCCTCTCAAACTGTGCTAGCTGACGTGAATCAGCAAATGTAAAATATTATGAAGCATATATTTAAATTCATTTTTTATTATGCCTTATTTCTAATTTCTGATTGATGTGCAATTTAAAGTGTGTGCTTCATCCAGTTTTAAATGTGAAATGTATGTGGGATGCTAATCAGGACACTTGATTACGGGCTGTGAAATTGGCTAGGACAAGCTACTTTGCAAATGTTATTGAGAAAAATCACCAAAATCCGAGAGTTCTTTTTTCAACGATTGACTCTGTTTTGAACCCTAAATTAGAGGTGCCTGCCGATACATCTGTTGAATTATGAAAAAGCTTTTATACAATTCTTTGACGGTCGAATATCAGAGGTTCGAAATAATATACAGCAGTGTACATATGTGCCTTTGTCTGCACCAGAAACCCCTGCTATGCTATCTGAATTTGAGCCTATCTCCATATCCACTTTTAATGGCATTGTTTCTAAGCTGAAGCCTACATCTGCTCCTCAAGACATTATTCTGAGACCTCTGTTAAGGTAAATCATCGAAACGGTCGGTCCATATATAGTTTCTATAATAAATAAAAGCTTACTTTCAGGGATCGTCCCAGAGTACTGTAAACAAGCTGTTGTTCAGCCCTGCTTGAAAAAAAGAAAATCTGGATAAGAGCGTTCTTTGCAACTATAGACCAATCTCTAAACTTCCATTTCTGGCCAAGATTTTAGAGAAAAGTATTCTTATTCAACTGGAGTCATTCCTTGATGAAAATGATATTTGTGAAGTATGTCAGGTTTAAGAAGCACCATAGCACAGAAACAGTATTATTAAAGTTTTATTTTAAATTTTTTTTGGCAACCGATCAAGGGAATATGACTGCACTTTTGCTTTTAGACCTCACAGCAGCATTTGACACAGTTGGACCATCATTTTCTCATTTTCCGACTTGAAACATGTGCTGGCATCTCTGGAAATGCCTTAAATTGGTTTAAATCCTATCTGTTAAATAGAAGTTTCTCTGTTTGTATGGGTGAGTGCACATCAGTTTCATCACCTTTATCATGTGGTATTCCTCAAGGGTCTGTGTTTGCACCGCTTCTCTTCTCTCTCTATATGCTCCCATTAGGTTCGATTCTGCATAAATACAGTGTGTCCTTCCACTGCTACGCAGACAATACACAATTGAATGTACTGTCATGACCGGCTCAAAGCCGTAACAAATGAAAGGAGGATATGCGGTTGGTAAGGTTGCAACAAATTATTTATTAACAAAAGAAAGGAAAAAGAACTGCCATTTCTGTTTGACACAGATGTTATAGAGTCAGACAGAACAAGTCTCACAACTCATAACAAAATCCAAATAAACATTCCAAAACCAAACATAAGCACAAAGCAATCGGGAGCAAACCAGGCCCCCCCCCACACCAACAAAACCACGACTCTTATAGCAGGAAGAACAGGTGGACCTCGTTCTCTTGATGAGTCTCCTAGACACACCCACTGGCCGGCCGTAGCAGGAAGAGCAGGAGACTTATCACACTCCCCCCTAAAAAGAAGAGCACAAAAAAAACTTTAATAAAAAAAAAAAAAACACACTACCAAAATCCAAACTGTCCAAGTGGCAAACTTGATTCAGCTAGCAAATGTTCCTCAGCGTTTTCAACTCCGCAACTCCTTCCAACAACCTTGGCGCCTAGGAAGCAAAATTAAGGAAGGGAAAAGAGAGAAAATACGAGTTCTACAACACTTAGACTATGTGAATACGAGACAAGGCATCAGCGGTTACATTTTCTGAGCCTTTAATATGGCGTATATCCAACAGGTAACCCTTTAAAAACACACACCATCTCATTAGCCTTTGGTTGGGGTTTTGTAAAGAGTGCAGAAAAATGAAAGGATTGTGATCTGTGTAGACCACTAGAGGTCCCTCCGATGGTTCCACATACACCTCGAAGTGCTGTAAAGCCCAAATTAAAGCGAGAGCCTCCTTCTCTATCACAGAATAATTAAGCTGGTACTTATTAAACTTTCTAGAGAAGAACCCAATTGGGTGATCAATGCCATCCTCAGACCTCTGCAGTAAAACGGCCCCAACACCCACATTACTGGCATCCACCTGCAATTGGAAAGACTGATCAAATCTTGGAGCCGCCAAAAACGAAGATTTTTCCTTCGATCTGGCGTATTGATCAAATAATTAAGATCAGAAATCTGACGAGCAACCGTATAAGGTCCCACAAATTTAGCCTGAAACGGTGATCCAACAACAGGCAACAAGGCCAGCACTTGGTAACCCGATTGAAAAGACCGCAACTCTGTGCGTCGATCAAAAAGTTGTTTCATTCGATCCTGAGCTTTGCACAGAGATAATTTTGCCAACTGACAAGCCTCAAAGATTCGACGGCGAAAATCACTTAACATATGACAGGAGATTTTTTTGGTGGATCTGACTTTTCCCAGTCAACAGCCAAAACAGACAACGGGCCTCGCACATCGTGTCCAAAAACAAGATCATTTGGACTAAACCCGGTACTCTCCTGTGCAGCTTCCCGAGCTGCCATCAATAACCAAGGTAAACCAACGTCCCAATCCTTCCCCATCTCAGTACAATATGACCTCAGTAAAGACTTTAACGTTTGATGAAACCTCTCCAGTGCTCCCTGACTCTGAGCATGATAAGCACTGGAGAGGTTGTGTTGGATGTGAAGTTGTTTCAACACTTGATCAAACAAATTAGAAGTAAAATTACTCCCCTGGTCAGACTGGATCATTTTTGGTATTCCAAATACAGAAATAAACTGAGTTAGTGCTTTTACAACTAACTTCGCCGTTACTGAACGGAATGGGTATGCAGCTGGATATCTAGTTACCTGGCACATGACTGTGAGCAAATACTCATTACCTGCTTTTGACCGGGGCAACGGCCCAACACAGTCCACAATAAGATGCTCAAACGGTTGGCTAATAGCTGGAATAGGATAAAGAGGAGCAGGTTTCAGAGACTGATTTGGCTTTCCCGTAAGTTGACAGGTATGACAGGATTTAATGTACTTAGACACGTCACGCTTCAATTTTGGCCAAAAGAAATGTTTCAGGAGTAACTTATACGTCTTTTTCACCCCCATATGGCCAGATGTATTATGTGCGGTCTGTAA
>NW_015555783.1:472711-503899 GCF_001515605.1 Sinocyclocheilus anshuiensis | reverse complement strand
TCAACACTGCAGCCTTAACCGCCTGATAATCAGCTGCATCCTCTACACTAAGAGAAGAATACGCCTCTTGGGCTCTACCTGTAAAAACAGATTGCACTATAAGCGTGCGCTCTCATCTGGCCAATCTCGTGCATCCGCAACACGTTCGAAAAGTAAAAAGAAACGCTCAACATCTTTTTCATCAAATTTAGGAATCAACTTCATATTACCCACCAGATCAAATTTACAAAAAGCCAAATTACGCTCCCCTCCATCATTAACAGCAAGCCTACCATCCCTTATTAAATCCAACCGATAGCGTTCTATTTCAAGCTGTTGTTGCTGTAACTGGACTTTAGACAACTCGATGCGATTTTGCGCTTCTAACATTTTTCCTTTCATCTCAGCCTGAATTACCAATAATTGTTTTTGTTGTTCAAATGTTAGGTGAGACATTGTAGACGTTCGCGTTAACAAAAGCTGAAGCATCTTATGCAATTTGAAACTCTAAAACGCCGCGTTCAATTAACTGTCTTTATTAAGGTTTTAATGTTGTCTTTTAAACGTTTATCTTGACTAACCAAATTAATTTTATAGTGGCCTGCAAGTTCTACTAGTTGATCCTTAGTCAAATCATTTAACAAATCTTCAGACGGAGCACTAACAAATTCTTCCACCTTTGAGGCCATTGTGAAAGACAAAAAGTATGGCTACTTTTCCCAAAAAAACTTGGTGTAGAAATTAGATAAGCAATTCCCTCTAACTAAATTTCAAAACTATCTAAACTCATCCCTAATCTTCGTACAGTTACTTGCAGCGGGTTTTTATACACTGTAAACCAGCGTTTGAAATAGCGACCGATTAACGAGTCACCATTACAAAACACGGACGTGTTCCCGAGACAACTGCTCTAACTGCTTTCACCGTACAAACAAAACAAACTAAAATAAAAAAAGATCGGAGCATCCCGTTAAGGATACTCCGCTAAACCTAAACAGGGAAAGGCATATCCAACACTAAACCCAGCCTCAAATATATAAATAGTAGCCAATACTTACCAAAGCCGAACTCCCGCTAAGCAACCAAAAAAACAAAAAAAACAACCACATCCTCCAAAAGTTGACCGAAACAAGTGTCTATATTTAAGGACGAGCCCCCACATTTGTCACGACCGGCTCAAAGCCGTAACAAATGAAAGGAGGACATGCGGTTGGTAAGGTTGCAACAAATTATTTATTAACAAAAGAAAGGAAAAAGAACTGCCATTTCTGTTTGACATAGATGTTATAGCGTCAGACAGAACAAGTCTCACAACTCATAACAAAATCCAAATAAACATTCCAAAACCAAACATAAGCACAAAGCAATCGGGAGCAAACCAGGCCCCCCCCCACACCAACAAAACCACGACTCTTATAGAACAGGGAACAGGTGGACATCGTTCTCTTGATGAGTCTCCTAGACACACCCACTGGCCGGCCGTAGAGCAGGAGACCAGTCCAAGTGGCAGACTCGATTCAGCTAGCAAATGTTCCTCAGCATTTTCAACTCCGCAACTCCTTCCAGCAACCTTGGCGCCTAGGAAGCAAAATTAAGGAAGGGAAAAGAGAGAAAATCTGAGTTCTACAACACTTAGACTATGTGAACACGAGACAAGGCATCAGCGGTGACATTTTCTGAGCCTTTAATATGGCGTATATCCAACAGGTAACCCTTTAAAAACACCCACCATCTCATTAGCCTTTGGTTGGGGTTTTGTAAAGAGTGCAGAAAAATGAAAGGATTGTGATCTGTGTAGACCACTAGAGGTCCCTCCGATGGTTCCACATACACCTCGAAGTGCTGTAAAGCCCAAATTAAAGCGAGAGCCTCCTTCTCTATCACAGAATAATTAAGCTGGTACTTATTAAACTTTCTAGAGAAGAACCCAATTGGGTGATCAATGCCATCCTCAGACCTCTGCAGTAAAACGGCCCCAACACCCACATTACTGGCATCCACCTGCAATTGGAAAGACTGATCAAATCTTGGAGCCGCCAAAACGGGAGCCTCTGTAAGAAGCATTTTTATTTTTTCAAATGCTTGCTGACACAACGGGGTCCAGCAAAAAGGTACTCCTCCCCGCAACAAATTTGTCAGGGGCACCGCTACAATAGAAAAATTCCTGCAAAAACAACGATAAAACCCTACCATTCCCAGAAATCGCATTAACTCTTTCTTTGTTGCGGGAGTAGGGTAATTATCTATTGCCTCTACCTTAGCGCGAACAGAGCGCACTTGACCCTGGCCAACTACATTCCCCAGATAAGTAACCGTGGCCCTGGCGAACTCGCATTTTAACAAATTAACTGTCAAGTTTGCCCTCAGAAAACGATCAAAAAGTGCTCTAATCTGAAGTACGTGTTCTTCCCAAGTTTGACTAAAAACAACAACATCATCGAGATAAACAGCGCAACCACTCAAACCCGAGATTACGCGGTTCATTAAGCGCTGAAAAGTAGCGGGGGCGTTGCGCAATCCGAAACTCATAACTTTGTAAGAAAATAAACCAGAAGGCGTAATGAAAGCAGAAATCTCCCGAGCCCTGACGGTTAAAGGCACTTGCCAGTAACCTTTCAGTAGGTCAAACTTGCTCACAAATCTAGCATTACCTACTAGATCAATACAGTCTTCGATTCGAGGCAGAGGAAAAGAATCCGGCTTTGTTACAGCATTTACCTTTCGGTAATCAGTGCAGAATCTAAACGACCCATCCGGTTTACTCACCAACAAAGACGGAGAAGCCCAACTGGAAAAAGAAGGTTCAGCAATGTTATTTTTCAACATATACTCAATTTCATCGTCCAGATGTTTTTTCTTATTCACGGACACCCGATAGTAACGCTGACGAATAGGAACTGAATCTCCCACATCAATGTCGTGCTCTATTAGATTTGTACAAGTAGGAGCATCAGGAAACAGTGAAACGTATTCAGAAATTAAATTAATCAGGTCAATACGCTGTGCATCCGATAGATGGTTAAGCCGGACGTCCAAAGAACTCAATGCTTCAGAATTTTGTAACCGAGCCTGAAGAACAGAATCTCCAGGATAGATTTCATCTTTCTCCTCACTTACCATAACCGGCACTAAATCAACGGTGTCATTATTAGTACTAGAATCTGTAAGAAGAACAGGTTTAATACACGAGTCAGACAAATTACCTAGGTCAGTTGTTACAGGGTCAATGACATGTGAAGCATAATAAGGCTTTAACAAATTTACGTGACACACTCTAGTTTTTTTCCTACGATTTGGCGTATTGATCAAATAATTAAGATCAGAAATCTGACGAGCAACCGTATACGGTCCCACAAATTTAGCCTGAAACGGTGATCCAACAACAGGCAACAAGGCCAACACTTGATCACCTGATTGAAAAGACCGCAACTCTGTGCATTGATCAAAAAGTCGTTTCATTCGATCCTGAGCTTTACACAGAGATAATACAAAACAAACAAAAAAAAAAACACATCCTCCAAAAGTTTACCAAAACAAGTGTCTAAATTTAAGGACGAGCCCCCACATTTGTCACGACCGGCTCAAAGCCGTAACAAATGAAAGCAGGACATGCGGTTGGTAAGGTTGCAGCAAATTATTTATTAACAAAAGAAAGGAAAAAGAACTGCAATTTCTGTTTGACACAGATGTTATAAAGTCAGACAGAACAAATCTCACAACTCATAACAAAAGCCAAATAAACATTCCAAAAACAAACACAAAGCAATCGGGAGCAAACCAGGCCCCCTTTCAACACAAACAAAGTCACGACTCTTATAGCAGGAAGAACAGGTGGACATCGTTCTCTGGATGAGTCTCCTAGACACACCCACTGGCCGGCCGTAGCAGGAAGAGCAGGTGAGATAGTGAATTGGTGGGTTTTTGTTAAATGTGAGCCAAAATCATCACAATTAAAAGAACCAAAGACTTAAACTACTTCAGTCTGTGTGCATTGAATTTATTTAATACACAAGTTTCACAATTTGAGTTGAATTACTGAAATAAATGAACTTTTCCACGACATTCTAATTTATTGAGATGCACCTGTAAATTTAAGGACGAGCCCCCACATTTGTCACGACCGGCTCAAAGTCGTAACAAATGAAAGGAGGACATGCGGTTGGTAAGGTTGCAACAAATTATTTATTAACAAAAGAAAGGAAAAAGAACTGCCATTTCTGTTTGACACAGATGTTATAGCGTCAGACAGAACAAGTCTCACAACTCATAACAAAAGCCAAATAAACATTCCAAAAACAAACACAAAGCAATCGGGAGCAAACCAGGCCCCCTTTCAACACAAACAAAGTCACGACTCTTATAGCAGGAAGAACAGGTGGACATCGTTCTCTTGATGAGTCTCCTAGACACACCCACTGGCCGGCCGTAGCAGGAAGAGCAGGAGACTCATCACAGTACCATTTAAGTCAAATGACTCCACTGCCATGGAAAGATTGTTGGCCTATCTGAATGATGTCAAGGCATGGATGTCTATCAATTTTTTGAGCCTAAATGAATCGAAAACGGAATTGATTCTCTTTGGTCCCTCTGAACTTGATAACGCAGTTCAAATTAAGCTGGGTCCCCTGAGCCCCTTTAGGAAACATCATGTAAAAAATTTGGGGATGATTTGCGATAGAGCACTTAAATTTGACAAGCAGATAAATGAAATCGTCAGAAAGAGTTTTTTCAAACTGAGGATAATCTCTAAGATTAAGCCTTTTTTATCCCAGAAAGATTTGGAAAATCTTAAATGTACTTGCAATTTGTGAGTGAAAATTGTTTTGACACCAATTTTTATTTAGTGAATGTACTTTGTTTACGTATTTTTACTGGTGGCAGCAATTTTGTAACTGGCTTCCTTTCAATTCAGTAGCATTCAGCCCAGCTAACAGTGAATGTTCTCATAATTTTGGGTAACGCTCTGTCAAGGTTCTCTCAAAAGTTATGAACAAACCAGGGGGGGTGCTACGGGGGTGCTAGAGGGTGTAATCAATAGCACCCTCAGTAAAAGCTGTAATAATGCCATTTCATTGCAGATTTGGCAAACAATCCAGTGCGTTATGGTTTGCTGGAGATTGCTTTCTGTTTCAACATGTTTGTGCAGCGTTGAGCAATGTAGCCAATCACAGACATATCTGTTGATTTATTAAATGCAACAGCCAATCAGAAACGTTTAAGTTAGAATCCACTCACCGCTCAAATCACCACAGTTTTTATTCAGGCGTCCAGCATGAATCATCTCATTATTACAAAGTTTAGACGTGATGTAAATAAGAGATTCGTTGTGCAGTGTGAACTTCATCGGTTATAAGGCAACTTTGTGAGATCGCGATTAACTAAGATGAGTGACAGCTTTTTAGTGATTATGAAGATAGCACTCTTTGCGCCATAGCAATAAATGACATATATAAGTAATAAATTATATTAGCACCCTCACTAATTTAAGAAGCACCCTCAGTGATTTGATTCTGGAGCCGGGCCTGGAACAAACATTCCAGCAACACTATTAGAATGTTAGTTCAAAGTTATGTGGTCTTTAATAATGTTCTTAAAACATGAGCTCAAAAACATTATTTATGCATCATTCATGGAATGTTTTTTCCCCTGAAACATTTTTTAAACATTTGAAAAACTAGACGCTTTGGATATTCAAAGAACAGTATGAAAAACAGTGTTTTTATAACTTATTAGGAGCGTTAGCAAAGCATTTTTAGAACAAATTTCTGTTAGCTGGGAATGTTGATATGCAATTTGAATTGGAATGACAGGAAGAGGAATTCAACAAAGTAAACATCTGCTAGATTTCATGAAGGTAATATGAGTGGTATGTTTTTGACTCTGAAATGCTGGATTCAGGTCTCAGTTTTGAGAATTGATAAAGAAGTGAAGTCTTACAGCAGTTTTAAGCACTTCTAAACAGACGGGAGAAGTTTTAACAATCTTTATGAGCAGTTATTAACCATTTACACTGTTACACTGCAGTCATGAAACCATGATTTGCTACCTGCTAGTCAAAGGCAGGTGATATTGAGAGGAAATAATGGTGTGGAAAGTGATAGTGATATTGATATTACGTACGTTTTGTTTTTTCTAGAAGAGAAAGATTGTAAATTGCTTATAAAAGTGTCCTTGGTGTAAATTTAGGGTTACACTTTAGTTTAGGGTCCAGTTCTCACTATTAAAAAGAGTTGCTTATTCACATGCATACTGCAAGCATATTGGCTATTTATTAATACTTATGAAGCACATATTAAAGCCTTATTCTGCATGAACATATTTTAGATTGCTTAATCCCACCCCATACATAAGCACTTAACAACTACCTTACTAACTATTAATCAGTAGTAATTAGGAGTTTATTGAGGTAAAAGTCATAGTTAGTTAATAATGATAATTGGTCCCCAAACTAAAGTGTGACCAAATTAGGTACATTTACTACAAATATGCTGTTTTGAGAACCACTGCTTTAAATGTTTCTCTATTTTTGTAGCGTTATGAAATCAAGATGCAAATGTATACAGACAAAGTGTAGTTTACTGAACATTAGATGGAATTACCACATAAAATAGCTAAAGTTTGGCAGTAATCCACAGCTCACAAAGAGAAGCGTGTTGTAAATGATAAGCACTGAGTAGACAAATGAGAGCATAAGCTGACATTCTGTATCATGCAGCAGTTATTTGAGAGAAGGGTCAAAGCATTCTGCTGCAGCAGGTCATCTCATTATCTGTGCTTTCTGTTGCTCGGGGTGACACTAATTTATTAAACTTGTTTGTGTGTGCATGTTAGGAAGGAGGTGTGTGTATATTTAAACTATAACTTGTCACATTCTGTGTGTGTTTGGTATGTAGGATGTATTTTTGAGTTTGTTTTTTATCCTTTTTCTGGATAATGAGGTCTGTGTTTATCTTTTATATTTTAGACAAGTGTTTTTTTTTTTTTTTTTTAGTTTTTCTATAGGTTATTTTCTGTTCAGATTATCTAACACAACCCGGAATGTCTTCAGCTTTCTTTAAGACTTTTTAAACAAAACATGTTTAAAACAAGTTTCTTTTCAACCACAGTACCTATTCATGGTCTGTCAGTTTATCATCCAAAACTGATTTGCTTAATTTAAGCAGGAATAAATGGAGAACTAGAAGTTCCTCTTAAAATGAAATGAACAAAGAGTCAATAATCAGTATATTCATTTAAAAACAAAATATTAAAAAATAAATAAACCTTTGAAATTGCCTCAAAAGTTCTTGTGATGTCAAAATCACATTGAAAATGTCCATTTACTGTATTTTAAAATATAAAATATATTTAAAAAATAAATATAATAAAAGAGCATTGTTAAAATTTTTATATTATAAAATCATAAAATATAGAGTTTATTTACTTAATTATAGATGTTTTGCCATGCTCTATTTTTTTCCATCAGTAAAAGGTTACATTTTTAAGTGACATTGATATCACTAGATTTTTTTAAATAAATTTTATCTTATTCAGTAAATGCCAATTGTTACATTTAATCTACAAATGAGAGTCTTGTGAAAGAGCCTTAATTTTTTAACACAGTAATATGTCAATGAGATGTATGTCGGTGCATTAATGCAAAAAATATTCCACCGAATCAAGATCAAAACTGAACTGTATCAAATAATTTAAAAAAATTCTCAATGCAGCCCTACAAATAGCTTTGTTTTATCCTTTTGCCAATCAAGTTAAAAGATATCATTGAACAGTTCACTTCTGAGCGTAGCCAATGAACTTTGTCCTTTATTCCTATTTTTAAATGCTTTTTCACTTTGAATCAAAGTTTGTAGTGTTGTGATTCATCTCAGAGCTGGTTGGTTTGGTTAATGACTTGGAACTCTTTATTAAAGTGTTTTTTGACGTCTCTCTGGAGAAAATGAAAAATACTTCACCAGAAGCCAAGCAGCTGAAGCAGTAGGCGGTCACTATTGCGCTGTTGCTTTGATGAGTGTTTTTAGGTCCGATTCTCAGTCACCTTTGGTTATAATGATGCAGTCTGCATCGGTGTATGTCAGTCGTATCTCTTTTAACGATGAGCGTGTGTTTTCGGGCTGTTTTTATGGATTGGTATTGATTTCGTCCCTGTTGATGATATCACACTTGTTTATGCGTAGCTGCATGTGTTTGTGTGTGGGAGTGTGAGTTGGAACATGTTATAACATTACAAAATCTGCTCATCCGAGGGCTGAAACCATTACACCTGCCGTTTAACTGTAATTGACACTGACTAATCGTAATCCTGAAATGGAAAACAAAAATGTACAGATTAATTCCAAGCTTTAATTTGTGCTTGGGTAATGCAGATTTCATGCAAATATGCATAAAATTAATATTTTTATTTTATTATAATGTTGTTTCCTTGTGCATGTGTGTATTACAGAATGTGTAAAGGGCTGAGATATGCTAGCAGCACTAGGTTAAGTATGTGGCTTTTATTTCAAAATGTTCAAACATTTGTCACTATGGTTTTGACAAGTCATGTGGTTTTGAGAAAAGAACCTTCAGCATTTGATGCCTGTTGGTTTGATATCTAGCTTTCTAATGCAATACACGAAGTTCAAAAATTTGAAATCATCAAGATTTTTTAATGTTTTATCTATTTTAGTCTCTTCTGCTCACCTAAGCTGTATTTATTTAATCAAAAATACAACAAAAACAGTAATATTGTGAAATATCACTACAATTTAAAATAAGTGTTTTCTATTTGAATATATTTTAAAATTAAATTTATTCCTGTGACGCAATGCTGAATTTTCAGCATCATTAATTCAGTCTTCTTCAGTGTCACATGATCCTTCACAAATCATTCTAATATGCTGATTTGATGCTTATCAATTATTAATAGTGTCTTTGATTGACTTAATTATTATCTTCTTATTATCAGTGTTTTTGATGAGTAGAAAGTTCAAAAGAACAGATTTATTTGAAATAGAGTTCTTTTGTAACATTATAAATATCTTTACTGTCACTTTTGATTAATTTAATGTATCCTCTGCTGAATAAAAGTTTTAATTTCTTTGAAAAAATATCATGTATCTCAGTTTCCACAAAAATATTATGAAGCAAAATGGTCTTCACCATGCATTATAATAAGAAATGTTTCTTGAGCAGCAAATCAGCATATTAACATGATTTCTGAAGGATCATGTGACACTGAAGACTGGAGTAATGATGCTGAAAATTCAGCTTTGCATCACAGAAATAAACTACTTTTTAAAATATATTAAAAAAGAAAAGAGTTATTTGAAATTGTAATAATATTTCACAACATAACTGTTTTTACTGTATTTTTAATTAAATAAATGCAGCCTTGGTGAGCAGAAGAGTCTCCTTTCTAGACATTTAAAAATCTTAATTTTAAACCTAAATTTCTTAATTTTGATCAGTAGTATATATTTCGAATGTTAAATAATTTTCTAAATACTTTTTGAATACTAAATACTTAGCACTTTTCGTGTATATTTTTGTTCACAATAGAGAGATACAGCAACACATTACATCACAAATATATTTGTTTGTGACTAAGAAAAGGCTGTGCAGATAAGATAAGACTACTGGGGTGCCTCAGGGCTCAGTTCTTGAACCACTTTTCTCTGTCTACATGGCATCATTAGGTTCTGTCATTCAGAAATCTTTTGTTGATTTTGATTGCTTCCATTGTCCTCATTTGTAAGTCGCTTTGGATAAAAGCGTCTGCTAAATGACTAAATAATAAATAATAAATAAATAAATAATAAGATATTTTGTGTGAGCGCTTTCTTGGTAGACAGTGTGTGTTTTTCTCTGTCTCATCCTCTTAACAACCCTTGTCTCCTGTCACGCAGGAGGTGTCAAATTCATCAGCGATGAGTGTGGTGAGCAGCAGCGGGGGTCGACAAGTCTCGCAGCAGGTCTTCCTCCAGGATGAAAGGGTACAGACATTTCCGACAGCCCTGCTACTAATAACTCTCCATTTCACAAAAACGTCAGACACTAACAGTAGTGGATCTCGCCAACAGGAGCTACGCTGACAATCACACGGCTCTTAATTTACAGTCTCTATAGTGCCTCATTTCTGTTTACTATCTGCTGTGAAATGTCACTGCAACTGATCAGTTTTCAATAATGTGAAAATGTCATTTAGAAGCTGGAGGTTTTAGCGTCATCATCTCCACATAAACACTTGCATTTACATTCATTCATTTGGTGGGTGCTTTTATCCTAATTGACTTGCATTGCATTTAACGTATATATTTTATATATAACGTATATATTTTATCAGTTTATGCACTGCCTGAGAATCAAACCCATAACTTTGCCCTCCTTATAATAATCTCATGGTAAAAGATGCTAAAAGTGATTAGAAATGAGGACAAGGGGAATAAATAAAGGTTTGAAGTAACCCTGCGAAAATAGACCTGAGAGTATAGTCCAGTAGAATAATTCATGGAATATTGATTGTTAAATCGAGTGAGCAGATCAATTTCTGTTGAGTAGAATAAAAATAAAACACTAAAACCCTGAAGCATTGCATTTGATAAGATTAAAATAGCTTCAAAGGCTCTTGTCATGTCGAAGTTGCATTAAAAAAATTCATAATCATTTGCTGTATTTTAAAATATAAAAATATAATACAAATAAATATATTAAAATATAAAAATATTATATTGTGAAAATATTTATATTATAACATTTATAAAAATATGTATTAAAAATATTTTACCTTTTTATATGTGGCTCATCTGATTAGAATTTAGAGTTTGAAATATTTTTTTTTTTTTAACCCAAGTGTAGCATAATGTAGTTGTTTTTGCACTAATGATTTTATCTTTTGGTTTGCATCCATGAACTTTCAAATAAAATGTTTCATTTGAAAAATTTAATTCAATAGATTATCCAAAAATATGCATTAAAACATGGCTATTTAATATATAATCCATTGTGTTTATTTACTGAGCTGTAAATTGTCATGCGCTACTTTTATCCATCAGTAAAATGCATTTTTCAGTTGTTGTTGTTTTTTTAATTGACCTTAATATTACCAGATCAATTAAGAAACCAGGTGTATTATTTATTTTCTAGTTTATTTTTGCATTTCCGTAAATGACGGATTGCATTTAATCCGATAATGTAAGTCATGTGAAAAGACCTTGATTTCTTTAACTCGGTGTATGTGAGAGACACTGTTACAGGGATACCTTACTGCCCACATTTCCATGTTGAGAGTTTTAATAAATGTGTTTACTCATTATAGTATTATGAACTCAGCTGCTAAAGCAACACCACGTTCAGTGGTTTGACTCCCTAGGAATGAATGCACATACTTATAAAACACAATGCTTATGAAAACATCTGCCAAATGCATAAATGTAAATTCATGCCAGAACTGTTCATTTAGATCCTTTGGCATTCACTCCATTTCATTATTGCATATGCCACTAAATTGAAGTTGTTGTATTTATTTTGCCATATTACAGGCTGCACGTGATCAAATCGCTCATAACCGGGAGGTTATTTCCGGTTATGAGAATCATCACAATGAAACGGGTACGTTTACCAGCAGTAATTTATAGATAATAAGTTCTATATCACACAATGACTCATTCTTTGGTTTACAGTGCATTTTACAAAGGCTCACAAGATGTATTTAATTTTAACTTTTGCTTCCAGAGGAGGAAGAGTACTATCCGAGGCTCTCGACTAAAGAACTGGCACAACATTTTGAAAAGACTATTGAGGAGGCAGCCCCCAGCAAGAAAATGAAGGTAAGTGTTTTTTTTTGCCTACATCTCTACTCTGACATATGAATGTATTATACTTTAATAGGATTCAGTGCATAAAAAGACTCTGCTTACCATCTTTTTTACATGTTTCCATGAGTCCCTCCACTTTCAACAGCGTAGTTGTATTGAGCTTCATAAGACTTGAGAGCATGTGTTCATCTCTGTGTTCTGATGTTGTTATTGTAAATTCACTTTACATCTGATATGAGTTGTTTTTGTATCTTTATTGTGCATCTAAACGACAATGCATACCAGTGGTGGTTCTGACTACAAGTCTTGCTCTCAACACTTTTTTTTTGCTTGAGAAATCGGTTTACTTGAATATCAAGACTGCATTAGATATTCACGCTTGTTTTTATAGACTGTGTCTTTAATATGAGTGTAATTCGTTTTTGCTCACGTATGAACACATTAAAAATGTAATGAAAATACACTGCATTAAAGAAACAGTCTATAAAAACATGTCTTACTGTCTAATGCAGTTTTGCTTCTCAAGTAAGTTTTCTTGCTTTAGAGATTTTTACATATTTTACTTGGAAAATGTCAAAAAGACTAAATTAACTCATTAAAAATACATTTTTGCAGTGTCCTGTAATTTTCAAGTGTAGTACATGATATTGATGGTTTTAGGGAAGTGTGTCTAATGTATTCATGAAGCTGTTTTTTTTTAATATAACAATGCATTGGGTTAGAAAAACCATTCGTTTAGTAAATGGATAACTCTTTCAAATGCAGAGGGCACACATAGTGCTGCGGCTGAGCAGTTACAAAAATCAGATAACTTTTTCTTGTAATTGTGTAAGGTGGTGCTCTTTATTTATTTTTATGACACTCAAGCAGAGCCTTTTTAAATGCTTTTTGCTGGTCTTTTTTGAATGCACAATAAGGACACAAAAATACTGGAAAGGCCTTTAAAATAATTTGCCCAGATTTGGACATTCATGATCCAGCTGAAGTATAAGCCATTTCAGAGCTACACTGAATTATCTTCATTATTCTCTCTCTAAAAAAGATTGAACGTGACAAAAGCCGTTCACAGCTGCCATCAGTTGTGAACGCGTCCCATCAAACTGTGAAGAGTGAAATATCAGCTACTCTGAACAGTGTTGCCTCAGACAAAGTGGAAGAAGGTGAACTGAGTTATGAGTTTACTTTTGATGATGATGATGATGACGACGACGACAATGATGATCTGGAATATCTGCCACCGCCCCCACCGGACCTACTGGAGGAACCTTCAGACGTTGCGGAAAACTTTCCTGAACCTCCAGTGAAACACACAGTGAACAGACAGCAATACTACAGACAGAGGGAGCTATTAGAGTTGAAACGTCTCTGCAAGCACATTCACCCTGATGTCAGGAAAGACATGGAAAGAGATTTTTACGATGATGAGGGCATTGAAGCAGTAGGAGAAGTTCAAGAGGCAGCATACCAGTTTGAACACACCGGCAGCAATTCAAAAGGAAGCCCGGATCGCGAATATTTGGAGTGGGACGAGATTCTGAGTGGCGAAGTGCAGTCCATGCGCTGGATGTTTGAGAACAAACCCTTGGACTGCATTAAGGATGATTCGGACAACGAAGAGGATGGCAAAAAGATCATTCAGCAGGAAATCATTCCTGGAGGTGATGTTAAGAACAGGGCTTTGATGTTTGAGACGCAGCCCATGGATACACTAGGATTGCAACGTGAGAACTATCTAGTGAATGAAGTGGGGAAAAGAGATGTGCAGGCGGCCGCCTGGTTGTTTGAGACAAAGCCAATGGATATGTTAAATGAAATTCACACTGATGATGAGCAAACCAAAGAAGTCATCTTTACACAAGAAGCCACCGAAGGAGATGTGAAGTCTGTGAGGTACATGTTTGAAAACCAAGAAATGGACTCTCTGGGCGACACTGAAACCATGGATGAGAAGCAGCTGCTGAGCCTGAAGTCTGTACTGGAGGAGATCAAGTCAGAAGTGAAGAAAGTCATATGGATGTTTGAGACGCAGTGCATGTGTGTAATGAGGGAACACTCCGGTGAGATGATGTTGATTACTTCTGTCCGCCGAGAGGAGACGGAGAAAGGTGATGTCAAAACATCAAGATGGCTCTTCGAAACGCAGCCATTGAATGACATTGACATGGACCTTTCTCAAGTCAGGCTAATCTCCAGTATATCCATGGAAGACAACCAGCTAGGTGATGCGAAAACGGGAAGGTGGCTGTTTGAGACAAAGAGGCTTGACTCCATAAATGCCCAATGGGAGAGAATGCAAAAGCAGCAGAAAGAAGAGATTCTTGGGGCGGATGTACGCAAACACTGCATGGTGTTTGAGACGCAGCCTATGGACACGCTTAAAGACAATGCCAACTCCAGACCTGTTGCCTCAGAACAGATTATTGGAGGTAACGTTCGCTCTGTGAGACACTTGTTTGAAAACGCTCCACCGGATGAACTCAAAGAGCTTCCAGAAGTGGGAAAACTAAATACAATAGTAGTCTTTGAAGAAGGAAGAGGTGATGTGAGACACCAAAAATGGATGTTTGAGAATAAACCTCTGGAGAACATTAAAGATGAGGATGATGAGGTAAGCCGACTTAAGAAAACCATAGCATCCGATGAAGAAAGAGGCGATGTGAGACATCAAAAATGGCTGTTTGAGAACCAAAATTTGGAAGACATTCAAGAGGAAAAGAGAGAGTTTGTGAAGACAGTTGATTCAGAACAAATAGATAGAAGTTACAAGGGTGATGTCCGCAGAAATTGTAGGGTGTTTGAGACGCACCCGATGGATATGTTAAAGGATGATTCCAATGCCAGGCCAGTAAGTGCAGAAGAAATTCTAGGAGGTGACGTTCAGTCTGCCAGACACTTTTTTGAGACTGCTCCAAAAGATGAGATGAAAGAGCTTGCAGAGGTGGGGAAGCTCAAAAGAATGATGACATCTGAGGAGAAAGGAGACGTTCGACACCAGAAGTGGCTGTTTGAGAGCCAGCCGCTGGAGCAGATGAGAGAGGAGAGAAAGGAAATAACAAGAACAGTGAATCTGGAGGATATAGAAAATGTGGATGTGAGCAACTACAAGCAAATTTTTGAAACATATGATTTAAGCCAATATGACGAAAGTCAGAAGATTCAAGTTGAGGGTGTCACCACTGGCTCTGTTAGATCAAATAAAAATCTATTTGAGTCCATGCCATTATACGCACTGCAAGACAGCTCTGGGCATTATCACGAGGTCAGAACCGTACGGCGAGAGGAAATCGTCAAAGGAGACGTCAGAAGCTGCCAGTGGATGTTTGAAACTCGCCCTATTGACCAATTCGACGAGAGCATCACTAAATTCCAAATCATAAAGGGCATAACACAACAAGAGATCGAATCTGGAGATGTCAAGACGGCCAAATGGCTCTTTGAAACCCAGCCTCTTGATGCTATTAAGTATTTTAGCAATATTGAAGATGAGGAGTGTGTTACTAGGGAGACAGCAGAAATAGTCAAAGGTGATGTTAAAACCTGTAAGTGGCTTTTTGAGACCAAACCTGTAGACATGCTTTATGAAAGGGAAGAGATTAAGAGTACAAAAGATTCTGAAGTTCAAAAAGGCGATGTGAAAACATGCACTTGGCTTTTTGAAACTCAAACTCTTGATGCCATACAGAATAACTCAGAGACGGTGTTGCAAACTCGCACTGTGAAACAAGAGGACATTCACGGAAAAGATGTCCGTATGGCACGTTTCCTGTTTGAGACAGAGAACCTGGAGAACATAAGTGGTGGACAGCGAGAAGATTTTAAGAGTGTTACTGAGATAGACATACAATCCGGGGATGTGTCTCGGATGAAATACATATTCGAGACCCGATCTTCCGACGTTATGAGCTCAACCTCTGAGGATTTCATGAGACAGCTGAGGAGTGCTCAAGCTGAGGATATTCAGAAAGGAAATGTTGGAAACTGCAAATGGTTATTTGAAAACCAACCCGTCGATGAAATTGCAGAGACCCCCGGCGAGCTAAAAGGAGCTTGTACGGTACAAGATGTTCAGGGAGGCAATGTTGATAAAGGCAGATTCATTTTTGAGACCTACACATTAGATAAGATTCAAGATGTGTCATCTGAGGCCGAAATGAGAAAGCTGCGGAAAGTCATCAGAGAGGATGAGGAGAAAGGAGATGTGAAATCGTACGCCATGATGTTTGAGACTCAGCCTCTCTATGCCATCCAAGACAAAGAAGGCCATTATCGTGAAGTGACCACACTTACAAAAGAAGAAATACATAGAGGTGATGTAGTAGGAGCCCGTTGGCTGTTTGAAACAAAGCCTCTGGACTCAATTAGAGAGACAGATGAGGTCTATCTTTTAAAAGCCGTTACAGAGGAAGATATCCAAAAAGGTGATGTCAGCTCAGCAAGATGGAGGTTTGAAACCCAGCCCCTTGATAAGATTGCAGAATATGCCAAAATATCAATCAAAACTGTCGAGGACATTCAGGGAGGTGATGTAAAGACAAACAAGCAGCGTTTTGAATCCGATGCATTGTCTCAAAAGTTGGTGCGTACTGTCAGTATGAGTGAGATTCATAAAGGGGATGTTAGGACAGCAAAATGGATGTTTGAAACTCACACAATTGATCAGATACATGCTGAAAAGTCAGAAGATGAGATGAAAACTGTTGTTATGGAGGAACAGCTGAAGGGGGATGTCAAACAGTCTGTATGGCTATTTGAGAAGAATCATCTTGATCATATTAACGAAAGTGACGAAAGTAAAAAGGTAATTTGTGAAGAAATCCCCAAAGCAGATGTCAAAACCACAACGTGGCTTTTTGAAACAACGCCGTTCACTGAATTTAATGAGAGCAGCTTGGAGAAGACAGAAATCATTGGTAAAAGTGTTAAAGCCACCCTCGACGAACTGTTCACCCAGAGAATGGTAGACAACAAAGGTATCATAATAGAGGCCGATGAAATTGGAGACGTTCGCATGGCTAAGTACAACCTCATGAATAAAGAAGCTCCCCAGATCCAAAGAGAAGAAATCATTAACGGAGATCTGCAAAACATCATGATGAACCTCCTCAACAGACAGGAGAAAACCGAGAGGGGAATCGTTATAAATGCAGAGGAGAGGGGAGACATCAGCGGCACCGTACATCAGCTGCTCCAAGAGCACAGAAGCACTTCTGTGGAGAAAGAGGAGATAATAAGAGGTGACATTCAGGAAGCCATAAACAACCTGCTGAAAGAGGAGAGCACTGGCAAACGGGGCATTCTCATTCAAGAAGATGAAAAGGGAGATGTTCGTATGACGATCTACTCTTTATTCAATTCACCTGAGGAACCAGTCACTCAGAATGAAAATATAGTCGGAGGTAATGTGAAAGGGTGCCTTGAGAGACTTTGCAATCCAGACACAGAGGAGATTGTGAGAATTAAAGTGGATGAAGCAGAGAGGGGAAAGGTGAGCTTTTATTATACATGTATTGAGTCGGGTGCACTGGATTACCTCAAAAAGCTGCAGGTAGAGCCAGCTGAGGCTGACCCTGGTAAAATTGAAAAAGAGGAAATCATCGGTGGTGATATTAAGGGAACGAAACTCAGCCTGACACGTAATCAAGCTCAAATCGGTCGTCTGGTGGACAGGGAAGATATAGTCCCAGGCGATGTTCATAACACAGTTAAGGTTTTCATGACCGAGCTTCCAGTCTCATTTGAACATTTACAGAGAGAAGAGATTGTGAGAGGAGACCTGCAAGCGGCGATGAATTCTCTGACGCAGTCTGTAAACCAGATGGTTGTTTTGGAGAAAGAAGAAGTCATCCGAGCTGATTTACCTACAACCCTAAGGTCTCTAGAGGAGGCCCAAAATCAGCCCAGAGAGATGGAAAAGCCCGAAATAATTCCTGGTAACATCAAAGGAGTGCTGAAATCGCTAAAAGACTCGGCTTCCACCAAGGTGGAAATTGTCCTAGAAGACTTGGTGCCAGGTGACATCAAAGGTACGTTGAAATCGCTGGAGGAGGCCAAACGTGCAGTGAGAGAGGTGGAGAAGGAGGTGATTGTAAAGGGTGACATTCACACGGCAATACAGAGTCTACAAGAAGCGTCAAATGAGAGAAAGGTTTGCCAGCAGGAGATTGGTGTCCAGGGAGATGTGAAAGGCAAGATTCAGCTCTTACTTGAGCCTCCTCCATCTCCCAGAATGCAACGCAGGGCGAGCACAGAGGGTGACGTGAAGCTTTCCATAAAATCACTCTATGACACCCAAGAGCAGGTGCTATCAGAGAAAGAAGAAGTGATAAAAGGAGATGTTAAGGGCACAATAAAATCCTTAATGGAAACAGCACAGAGAGCTAGCCCAACGATTCCCCGAAGGCAGCCGATAAGAAAGGTCAAAGTTCCTGCCAAGACCCCATCTCCATCAGTGAAAGGCATCCCGGCACAGAAGCCCACCCCTGCAGTTAAAAACCTTGATATGAGCAGTGAATCAAAGAGAAGCGCTCACAAGCAAACAATGCAAAACAAATACGTATCTCAAGAGAGCACTGCAATCACCACTCACAGCACAGCATGCAGCCAGGAGACAAAGACCACAGTGCTGGAGCACAAAACAATTATTCAAACACACGGCGTCAAAACATTGAAGACCGACTTCCGTAACTTGAAAAAAAGTGGCTGTAAGGGGTTGATCATACTGGATAAAAGAAAACAGCAGGAAATCCATATGCCACCTCCACCACCTGACCCCGAGCCCCCTCTGCCACCCCCTCCGGATTATGATAGCATCTTCTTCCCCACTCCTCCTCCGTGCATTAGGGGTGATCATGATCTTCCCCCTCCCCCTACTCCTCCTCATTATCTTCCCCCTCCCCCTCCCCCTCCATGTGATCCATCCAAGACAGAACTCGACCTTTTACCTCCTCCACCAACCCCACCACCTCCTCCTCTTGCCACGGCTGAGCTAGACCTCCTCCCTCCACCTCCCACAGAACAGGAGCTAGACCTCCTTCCACTGCCCAACATAACACCATCCAAACCCACTAAAATGACTGTCAAACCCGTCAAAGCACCAGCATTGTGCAAAGTACCCAAGCTTGAGCCAGCGATTTCATTTGAGCAAATGGATGTGCAGGCTACACGAGAGACCAAGAGTAAAAAAAATGTCACCACATCATCGGTTAAATCCACCGTGATATCCTCTGAAATTCAGTCTGTGTTCACAAAACAGCCACCGGAGTCTCCACGGCCTCCCAAGAAAGTTTTCGCCCCCTTGACGCTGACCCCACCCGCCTCTCCTCCTCCGCCGTCCAAATCCCCAGTAAGCAAATTCAAAACCCAATTAATACAAGCCGAACAGAAGTACAGACAGAAGAGGGAGGAAAGCTGCACGCCGCCACCGCCGCGCTCCCCAGCCTTTGAAATCTGCATGCACGAGTCAGTCAGTGCAGCCCTTGAAATGCTTTCTTCAGAGAGCACAGGCACGGTGCAATCAGAGGCAAGCATATCAATTGATTTCACTCAAGAGAGAGATCAAAAGAGTGTGACCAAATCCGAATCAGCCACAGACTCATATGATTCATCCAAGTACACATCTCTCTCAAACGCTCCCCCAAGCAAGACTTTGATCGCTGCCACAAATGAGAAATCTCCTCCAGAATCTCCTGTTATTTCCGCAGTTAAACAGAACATTATCTCTAATCAGTCATCGCAGGGCTCTTCGGGTCAGCAGCAGACCACCTCCACTTCAGCTAAAAAGAAAAAGAAGAGATCCGTGATGACCAATATACAACAGGTGACGAAGACGGTTATTAAAAACACAACCAAAGAAGAAATAAAGGCCTCTGTCAAAACGGACAAACCTCAAAGTGTCTCTAAAAATGAATCTGAGAATGTTGGAAAAGATGTGAGCAGCATATCTGAGAACAAAACAAAAGAGGAAAGCTCTCCGAAGAAAAATCAAGAAAGAAACTCCCCTGATCGCTCCCTACCAATCAAAGAGAGTCAAATTAAGGATGCTGAGCAGAAGCCCCAAAAGGTCGACAGTCAAAAGGCTAAGAAAGTTAGTAAGAGTGCTAAACTGGAAAGCAAAGAGAAAACCACAGCGGAGCAGGAGAATGTTCAGGTGAAAGAAAGCAGAGAAAAAAGCCCCACAGAAACAGAGAATAAAGTGGAGAAAGAGGCCAAAGAGAAACCTGTAGAGGGGCCCCCTGCCACTCCGAAAAAGAAAAGGAGGAGCAAGAGTAAGAAAGACAGAGAAGCCGCTCAAAGCAACAACGCCGCTTCCATCTCACCCACAGAGGCCACGCCTGCTGAGCCTAAGTGGCAAGTCCTGACATCTGATGTAAAGCAAGAAGAAATCAACGTTGTGCAAACACAGCACACCATTCAAACGGGACACACTGAGGTTTACAAGGAGGTCATCAAAACTGAAAGTACAGTCCAACAGCAGAGTTTCCAGGAGGAGGGCGCGACTGTAAAATTTCAAAAGCAGGCCAGTGGAAGCCAGCAGATTCCTGAGGAATCAAAAGATGAAAGCAGAAATGTTCCAATAAAAATGACAGGCAAATCTGCACAAGAGGAACCTGCAGAGTCCTCAGCGGAGAGCGCCGGCACATCTCTAAGACAAGCCGAAGCGCAGAAGATGTTGTCTCGTATCTCAGAGTTACAGGGGGTTGCAGGAAAAATGGACACTAAGTCTGTGAAGACGCTGCTCAATGAAATGCCCGCCTGGCTTCTGGGGCCAGAGGAGAAGAGTGATTTGGAAGGGGCAGCTGCCGAACACAACGAACAGAAGCTTAAAGAAATTCTCACTCATGTTAAAAACCTTGTTCAAGCTAAGCTAATGTACTTTGATGGCGCTATCGAAAAGCATGAATGTGAGGCCACCTCTGAAAAATGTGTCTCTAGTGGAGCCATACAAAGAATTTCAAAGATTTTCATTGGTTCTACAAAGTGTGAAACACAGAAGGTGGTCAAAGAGGAGACGAAGACAACGCGCAAGAGTCGAAAGCAACAGATGAGTAGCATTACAACTCTTGACCCCAGAGCTCCATCTCCATTGTTACGGCTACGCTGTCCCTCACCTACATTCATCACCATCGAGTCCACAAGGAGAACTGACTCGCCACAGAGGGCAGCACCTACGCCTTCCCCAACACCACCGACGCCCCCTCCACGCAAGTCTGAGACGCCAAGCTCTCGCTTAAGCAGGGAATCCCCTTCACCCTCCTCGAGCCGGGCAGATAGTCTGACGCGGCTCAGAAATGCCACAGCTACGCTCTCTCGGGGTGCCTCGCCGGATCTGGTGCCTCACCTGGTGCCGGCCCCTGGAAAGAAGTCCGAAATTGTGGAATCTCCTGCCATGTTCCAACGGCAGATCAAAATTGATTCTAAACCTGTTGAAGAGGAGACTCTTGGGTCTTCTGAAACACAAGTGGTGACCGTTGAAGTGAATATCGCTAACGTAAGTGGAGATGCCATTATTATTCCAGAGCGTATTCCAGGCCCCAACACCGAGACTGAAAGTGCAGTGAAAGAGAAAGAAAATCTCTCTAAGGATGACCTGTCTGGACAAGCCAAAACAATTGAGACGTCAGAAGGGAAAGTTGGTATTAGAAAAGACCCAATTGACAATACAGAGAAGCCTGGCAGGGAAACTGACGACCTGGCGCTTGATACGGAGAAGAAAGCAAGACAACAAGAGGATATGGCTGCTTTCAACATCAAGGATATTAAAAATGTTTTTGAAATGAGTGAGCAAAATTCCCCCATCAAAGAGCTACAAAACAAACAGGAGGAACAGGAGTCAAGAGTGAGTGAAATTGCATCTGAAGGTTCAAAGCCTGAGCTTCCTCCAGAGAGGGAACAATGCTCCCAGCTGAGCTCCCCTCCGCTTGTGAGCAGAGATGTGAAAGTAGACAAGTCTGTTGATCCAACAGGCTTTTCAGAGACAGAAACAGTCACTGAACATTATTCTTCTGTTGATGAGTTCGGCACTAAAATTATCGGATCAAGAAGCACCACGGCGGTTTCCACGCACTCTCAAAGCGTTACAACGCAACGGGTGCCTTTTTCCTATGCTGATGCTGTGAAGAAAAAGACGTCAGAGGTGGCGGTGTCACCTGAGGCCTCTGCAGAGGAACTGATGAAGAACTTCCATAAAACATGGACAGAAAGTGAGAGTGTGTTCAAAAGCTTAGGTGTCACAGGTGAGAGAGCCAAGCCACCTACTAGTGCATCAAACCGAGACTGCTGTGCCGGGTAAATATGCCTGCAGTGCATGATGGGAATGAAATTTAACAGCAAGCTACTGCAAAACTTCTGAGGTACATTACTGGGTCAAACTGTGTGTGTTTCTAACTTTTGTCTTTGTCGACAAGTCCACATTTAGATGAGTACATGTGTATGTGAATGTGACAGTTATAAAACAAATGTGACTCATCGCAGTTATTTGCATGTTAATAGCTGAAAATTTTACTTGAGTTTAAAAGAGTTTGAAGTTTAAGTTTCGAATTAAGTTTGAGTTTAAAGTTTTAAATAAATAAATGTATTTATTTATTTTTCTAATTTACATTTAATTTTTTTAACACAATTTTATTTATAGAGTGTGACAAACAGATTTCCTTTTTTAACGTTTACAATTTTTTTTTTAATTGTTTTGGTATGCCACACATTTAATAATTCATTCATGTATTTATTTATTTAAATTGTATTATTATTTTATAATTATTTATTTATTTTGGAATACCACACGTGTGTTTGTTCATACTATCTCACACATATCACTGAACTAAGTGTCCTGGGAAATCACAGAGTCTGGGGATCAGCCTACACTCTTTTTAGCCACTTAGAAATGCTCTCTGCCTACTCTCGCTCGCAGCACCATCAAAGAATCAAAAAAGACAGTTTATCAGCTTAGAATTTTAAATATCTCAATAGCACTGAGTGCTTTCTCCATAATTGCCATTCATCTCTGTCTCATTTGCATTTGAGAGTGCTACAAGAATCAAATGTACTTTAAAAGCAAAATGTTTTAGGGATTGATACAGAAAACCGACTGAAGGAAAACAAAGATTGAGTTAAAAATTTTGCCTCTGTGTGACCTCAGAAACAGCAGCTTGGCTTTGTGTGTGTGTGTTTGGTTGGTTTGTTTGTTTCTTTTTAGAGACTGCAAGTTTGCAGGATCATTACATTTCCCAAAATAACTCCACAAATTATAATCCAATTGTTATTCAGACTTCTATACACTCAACTGGGGAAAATAAATAAAAGGCTAGATTAAAAACAAATGGTAACCCAGCATTGGGTGCATATTGTACGTGCACATGTTTGGCTAGAGTGAAAATAATATTTTTTTTTAATGTAAACTACTAATTATGATATGTCTGTGTCATTTTCATCTCCAGGTTTGTGAAGGATTAATGCTTTAATGTATTATTGTGTCTGAACATGTCTTTCACTAATGCTGTTGTTAACGATCTTTTCAATAACCTTTACATTGCAGTAGTGGATGTTGGATGTGATTTGCCTGCGTTGCTCAGATGGAGGACTGAGTGTTTGGCAAAGTGCTGCGTGGGAATATTGATTGTGCACAAAACTGAATTGACTAAAACGTGAATATCTTTACCATCTTGCCAGATTCGAGTACCAAAGTCGGAGATGTGTGCAGTGTGCAAGAAGAGGGTTTACCCCATGGAAGGCCTGATAGCCGACAAAAAGAAGTTCCATAAATGCTGTTTTTTATGTGAGCACTGCAAAAACAAATTGAGGTATGTTATAAAATATTGTAATATGATATTTTATAAGGAGTTTCACTCAAAAATTTAAAATTTGCTGAAAATGTACTCATCCTCAGGCCATCCAAGATGTAGATGAGTTTGTCTCTTCATCAGAACAGATTTGGAGAAATGTAGCATTACATCACTTGCTCACCAGTGGATCCTCTGCAGTGAATGGGTGCTGTCAGAATGACAGCTGATAAAATCACAGTAATCCACACCACTCCAGTCCATCAATTAACATCTTGTGAAGTAAAAAGCTGCATGTTTGTATAAAACAAACCCATTATTAAGAAGTTTTTATGTCTTGATGTTAACTTCAGGCCATTACTTATGGCTAAAACATGAGCGCATAATCAATAATAATGCTCCCTCCAGTGAAAACGTCCATCACCTGTTGTCCTCTCTCATCAAAATCTACTGACGTATTTATTTAGAACAGATCTGTGTATATTTGTCTTATGATTCAGACGGGACAACTTTTTCACTGAAGAAAACAATATTATGAATAGAGGACTCATATTTTAGTTTGAGGTTAAACGCATCTTAATGATCAATTTGTTTCTTACAAACATGCAGCTTTTCACTTCATAAGACTTGATGGACTGGAGTCTTGTGGATTATTGTGATGTTTTTATCAGCTGTTTGTACTCTCATTCTGACGGCACCCATTCACTGCAGAGGATCCATTGGTGAGAAAGTGAAGAAGTACCCATGAAGAAGCTAGCAACCACATAGCAACAGTGCAACACCCTTGCATCGTTGTCAGCATCGAGTTTATAGTATGTATGGTTGTGTTTAAAAAGGAGCATAAACAGACAATTTATCATATTTAACATTAACATAAATATTCTAGTAGGTCTAACAATGTAAGTATCCCAACATAATCAATTCTAAAATGATTTTTTTTAATAAAGTACCATTATTTGTAACTATGAGATAAAGTATCCTGCATAAATCCATTCAAATGGAAAGCTTGCAGTGCAGTTCTCATTTGCAAACTGTGTGAATGCAGACAGCTCTATATATTTTCTGTGACTTATGAATTATGAAACTCTGTTGTTTGACAGCCTTGGAAACTTTGTCTCTCTCCATGGACATTTATACTGCCAGCCACATTATAAACAACTCTTCAAGTCTAAAGGGAATTTCGAGGATGGACTTGTACAAGGATCGCAAAGGGAATTACTGGGTGTCCGGGATGCAGGGAATACAGACCATGACGGATCGGATTGGAGATATTCACTTTCGCAAAGTAGCATGTGCTCGCTCTCAGACGGGTTTGAAAAAGAAGCAAATAAACCTGATCAAAGCCCTAACAAAATTTCTGTAGTGTGGCCTCCGCAAACAGCCTCTCCAAAAAAGACGTTGTCTCTGGATCAGGATGTGAAATTAGTCAAACCCGTTTGGCCCCCAAAGAGCGAGACTTCAAAGTCTCCTAAGTACCAGCGTCGGAAAGCAACTCAGAGGAGCACACTTTAGGAGGAGTGCAACAACGCCTCGGGGCCGGCGGTGAAAGAGGAATGGGGAGAGAGCGAGGGAGACATCTCATCGATCAGCGACACACACAGCATGAAGTATTGTGGGAACTTTAGAAACACGAGGACACATCACGATGATGAAGAGCTTCGAATGCAGGATGAAAATCGCACCATCGGACGGGTGAGGAAAGGTGGAGAGAGAGACGGTGGAGGTGAAAAGGTAACAGGAAGTTGATAAGGATTTCGGGAAATGATAAATATGTTGTGTATATATAAAGTAGGCGCAGGTTCAGATGGTTTGTGTGTTATGTTGAAAGAAAGACTGAAAGAAAGTGAAATTATGAAGAGACATAAAAATCATTTAAGGTTATATTTTACTCCATAAGCAAAAGATAGAAATATAAACTTAAATTTTGCATCAAGAAAATAAAGCCTATTTTTAATACCTCCCAATTCTCATTACAGTAATTCAGTAAATAAATAAATAAATAAATACATACATAAATAAAATCCCATTGTCATTACTGTAATGTGAAAAAGTAATATTAAAATTGAGAAAAAATATTTGTTTGAATTTACTTGAAAAAATTATTATTTCTTTCTTTATTTTTTTTGGGGGGGGGTATATAATTTTTTCAAGTAAATTCTGTTCTTTGAACTTTCTATTCAACTATTCATCAAAGAATCACTAAAAAAATTAAGCAGCAAAAGTTTTTAACTGTAAGAGAACCATTATTAATTGCTGAGCACCAATAATATTTTAGCAGAAAACCAGTACATTAGAATTTTATATATTGTCTGTTATAGTAAGATATATATTTTATTTCGTTAGAGTGCTTAATAATTATTCAAATCACAGTGCAAATAAACTTATTGTTTCTAAAAACAGGCTTTATTTTCTTTAGATATGCAGGATATAATTTTTATTTTTATTTTGGTTAGAACATGACCTGGTCATGATTTCATGGTTAGCACTCATGCAGTTGCTGGGAATTTTTGGGGAAGTCTATTAAAAAAAGTTTTATTTGTAATGCAGCAGTCAGTTATTTCAATATTCAAGTTAAAAATTGAAAGAACTAAAATTCAGCTATTGGGTGCCAAATATAAGGGTCTATTTTTACAAACTTTCTGTACGCTTCAATTCGAAAATGGTGCAAAACATTTGAGTTCTGGTTAGGAATTCTTTTTCAAATTAGTCACAGCATATATTTTCTGCAATGCTTTTTCTGTGTCCATGGAGAGAAGACAATTTATCACTAAATTGAACTCTTTAGATTTGCATCCCTATATTTTTGTATTCTTTATAAGGTTATACTGTATCCTGGGGGTTCTTTTCACATTTCAACCTTTTTTTTTTTTTTGCACTTCTTCCTGTGCAGCACCTGGAGTGTTGTGTGGGAGGAAGATGAACAAAACACATATTTGTAAATCTCTTGTCTTGTTTATAATAGAAGTGCATGTCCTTCTCTCTCTAAACAGAAGATAGTTTTTGTGAGGAAAATGATCTTTTTAGAGTTGTCTTCTATGATTTGTACTGGACAAACCCTGATGGTTAAATTAAGTCGGGCTGGTTCACAAAGAGGTCTTGCTAATTTATTGATGCAATTACAATAAAGACGTCTTTATATCACCGTTTATGCATTCAGGTTAATTTCTTCATTTTATATGAATGAGTAAATGAAAATTCTTTACTCGTGTGGTTTAAAACCTGCATGCTGTTTATATTTCCTCAAAATTGCTTGTCTGGTTGTGTTGAGAGTTTGCACTTTAGTGCATTGAGGCTATTTTTATTTTTTAGCACAGCAGTACAGTGTAGTGTTTTACTCAAAAACACTTTTCATCAAGCATAACCTTCCTCTTCTGAGCCTCAGCGAGAGCCTTCTGAACTGACTCATGATCACATGAACTGCTAGTCAACTGCACTTCTGCTGTTATTGACCTTTAACTGGAATCCCTTAGCATCAATCACAGTGAGAATTTCAAGGTGTAGTGTTTAAGCAAACCCGTAAGACTGTTGTAAATCAATAGCTCTTGCTGTACAGTGGCCTTAGGGAGAAGTGTTAGACTGATGGAAGCTGGAACACTCAGCGCTCTTTTACAGCAGCAGCAGCTTGAAGACCTCAAAATACACTCATCAGCACCAGCAGGATGTTAAAGGGAGAAGGGTCATAATCAAGCGGTATGTGAACTCGTTTGATTCTTTTGAAAAAAAAAATCTAAGAAAAAAATTAATTTCATGATATTATGCGTTAAAAAAAATTCTGATTGGAATTTTAAAATGTAATAGTTTTATTTAGCATATTTTCAGCATTGTTTACAGCATCTGTTTGTATCGCGTGATCCATTAACACATAAATTACCTAAAGGTCCAACGAAACCTACAGTACATTTAGATATAAAACTATCGTGTCAGAGTGAAATACATTTCCTTTTAAAAATTAATGAATTCTGGAAGAGCAGAACATGTCTCACAAGCTCTTGGTTTGAATTTTCTATGGTTTCTCACTGATGTGAATGTATCCCGTTTTCACCTTAAATATGATGCTTGTATTATTTCTTTATATACTTCTCAGGGCTCGCTCACGAACATCTGAAATAAGTGTGTTCATACAGCCAGCAGTCCATCTGCTGTAGATGTCTGAAACTGTCACTAGATCATTTATCTCAATTACTAAGCTCTCTCATATGTAGGCTATATACTGTAGCAAATGGTTTAATGCTGTGAAATCCTTTGGCCTCTCGTCTCTGCAGGGTGTGAGCTAATCTGCCGACACGAGTGGAAAAAGCCAAAGAGAAACTCTTCACTCTTCAGCTTCCATTTGTGTTTAAAATTAGTTACTCTCATCTCGCACACACTTGTCTTGCTGGATAAATATGATGCATCTATCTGTCTTTGTGCTTTTATAAAACCTCCAAGAGCACATGAATCATTGAGCAAAGCCCATCTTCCACAGAGATGCTGTCAGACGATACAGAGAGAAGGATGGAGCTCACCTTTCCTACCCAGGCATCTCAGACTGAGTTTTATTTAAAAAACTTTAAAGAAATAGTTCAGGCGCAAGATGAAACTGTATAACTATTTACTCATCCTCATGTCAGTTTTCATGTCAATTTTATATAAATGTCCTGGTCATTTTTCAAATGCACTACAGGAGTTTCATGCTTCAAAAGGATTCAGAGGTATCAGAAAAGTTGTCCACACTCCAAACCTTGCACCAATATAGTCTTCTGCAGGGTTATTATAGTAAACTATAACAAATAAATAAATAAATAAATAAAAAAACATTAACTGAAAACTGAAATAAAATCAGTTATTAAAAGAAAAAAAGCTTATTTTATTTCATCTAATTGCCAAGGCAACTTTTCTTATTTTTATTTAGTTTAACTTGGTGTACTAAAATAAGTCAAACTAAATAATAATAATAAGACAACTAAAATTAAAATGAAAGCAAAATATAAAATTAAAATATAAATTATTAATGATTATTTCAAATTTAACAAGACTATATAGACATTAAAAAACATCAAAAAATTTTAACTAAAAGCGAAAACAAAATATAAAAATAAAAACTCAAAAAAACGTAAATATTATAAACTATTAACTAAAATGGAAAACTATAATAGTATCTCAGTGGCAATATAACACTCATCTGAAGTCATAGATTTGTGTCAAATGGATGATTTGTTCACAGATCAGACATTGCTGCTTTTATTAATGTTGCATGAAAAACTAGAGCAGATTCCACCTTTTCTAAGAATTACATTTTTTATTTCTGTCTTGTCTTCTTCAAAGCCATCATGCAATATTGATTATAACCAACTTGAATATAGTCCACGAGTCATATGGGTTATTTTTACTTTATTCGAAGCTTCACAACTCCAGTCCAAAATTGATTGTAATTGCATGGGAAAGAGTGACCAGTACATTATTAAAATGTCAACCAGATAAAAAGTCATGATGACAGATTTAGACTTTTGTGGTGAACTGTTCCTTTAAAAGAAGAAGAAAACCGAACTAAGCATGGCAGTGTATGGCTGCTTTGTTACCATGGAGACTGTGAACAATGACTTTAATTCAACAATCATTTATTATCCTTTGACCTAGTTAAAATCATTTAACATAAAAATAGAATCTTTTGTGCCATCAGTTGTTAAAAAGGGCAACTCAATTACACTGGCAGTCAGAGTTTGACACCTACACATGCAATTAATTCAAACTCTGAAATTACACGAATGGAAGTACAGTATGTGTGAATGGTGTAATGATCAAAACTATGTTTCACACATTAAAAACTCTTATATTAGAGCCTTTTCCTAGACTCCAGCTCTGCTCACTCTGACATTCTTCAGCCAGCATCCTGAGGTGCATGCTGGGATGCTTTCAGACAGGTCTGAAGGAGTTCACATGAACGCTGGACACCTGATGCTTTTCCTTCGCTGTCTGCTCAAAGTCATGCAAGGTATAGTTCAATGAAAAATGAAATTTTGCTGAAAATTTACCATCAGCCCATCTGAGATATAGATGAGTTTGTTTCAGATTTGGAGAAATTTAGCTTTACATGAATTGCTCACCAATGGATCCTCTGCAGTGAATGGGTGCCGTCAGAATGAGAGTCCAAACAGCTGATAAAAACATCACAATCCACAAGTAATCCACATTACTTCAGTGAAAAAGTCCATCTTCTGTTGTCATCTCACATCTAAATCCACCCACATATCTGTTTTTGAAGTTTTTGAATGTTTTTTTAAGTGTTTTGAACGTTTGAATTTACAAAACATCTTGATGGATTTGTTTACTACAAACACACAGCCTTTTACTTCAGAAAATGGACTGGAGTGGTGTGGATTATTGTGATGTTTTTATCAGCTGTTTGAACTCTCATTCTGACGGTACCCATTCACTGCAGAGGATCCATTGGTGAGCAAGATGTAATGCCAAATCTCCAAATCTGTTTTGATGAAGAAACAAACTCATCTACATCTCGGGATAACCTGAGGGTGCGTAACATTTCAGCAAATGTTCATATTTGGGTGAACCATTACTTAAAAAAAACAACAACTAGGTTTAAAACTTAAAATACTGCAAATGACTCCCTCCCAGATAGACTTTGTGCATTAGCGTCATCTCAAAACTTTTCTAAAGCATTAAACAGAAAATTAGAATAATACTCTTGTAATAATGATATCCTCAGAGGCAATAAACTCAGGAGAAGGCCTAATCCACTTGTCCTTCCTACCCCAGATGAATAAAGCGCTGACTAATACCGCTCTTAGATGGATGAGCTGGAAACGCTAAGCATTATCAGGAGGGTGGATAATACCCACACATGTACGACTTCTTTCTTATGTCTTAATGTATTGTGTAGTGTAGCTTATATATTTAACAGTATTGTTTCTGGAGTTGTAGATGCAGTGTTGTTGGGTCTGAGCGTGTGCAGTGGATAGTCAGTCTATCTAAGGCTGTTAACTCTATTAGATTAGTGGTGTTAATGCAGCCACACCTGACAGACCTCTGCTGCACCTGACTGGACACATCCATCTGCTCAGAGATGGGGAAATTATTTTGAATAAATGCATACGATAAGGGCCAGAACGGCTCGAAATAACTCCATAGAGTAATTCAAGTCAATTTATTTTGTATAATACTCACTTAGACATTGTTTCAGAGCAGATTTATAGAAATCGCCCATTTAGTGTCTCCAGCGAACAAGCCTTCAGAAGAAATCTCCAGCAGATGTTTAGGATGGTCAGGTAACAACTGCTTTTTTTTATGGAAGTCACAAATTGGTGAAATAATCTATTTCATTAAAAATAATTTCATTAAAACAGTGAATTAAATCATTAAAATAATGAAGGCTGGCTTTGATTTAACATGTTTCTATGAAGGATTTGAAAAATATTTTAGGTTGTTTTCAAAAAGCATAAACAGGGATTTTATATTATATTATATTATATTAACTATCATATTAAGAATATAAATATATGTATTATATTATTAGTATAATATATATTTTTTGTTTATATGTAATTTAAAATATTTACTTGTAATTTAATTTAACTTAATAGCGTAACATATATATATATATATATATATATATATGTGTGTGTGTGTGTGTGTGTGTGTGTGTGTGTACA
>NW_015555783.1:463244-472611 GCF_001515605.1 Sinocyclocheilus anshuiensis | reverse complement strand
CACACACACACACACACACACACATACATACATACAATACACAAAATTGATATTTTCTTTCAAAATGGTGTGCTAATATAATTTTAAAAAATGAAATCAGATGTAATATTTGCATTTACGAACGTTCAAAGGGGAAGTGTTGTTATAAAAACTAAAGTTGTGTGAAATGTTATGCCTTATATCTCAAGAATCCGTGAGATGTATTTTAACATTCTCATTTTTTATTTATTTTGCCCAGTGCTGTATACTTAAATTGATGTGTACTGCTTTTAATTTACTAAAGTATTATGACAGCGAATTCCTCCCTTTGAATTTTTTCACAACATCAATCAACCTTGCTATGCAAAACAGAGCAACATGTCTTACTGCTGATTGGCTGTGTGTCTCCCAGAGCGCGATGTGATTGGACGGTGCACCTGTCGCGTAACGACTCCCACCATAAGGTTTCGTGGCGCAGAGGATTGAAGCTCATTCTCTCACACTCACTCACAGCAGCGCGAGCTCGGAGGATGGAGGCGACTGAAGCGGTAGGTGAAACGCGTCTCTCTTACTTCTCGCTGAAGAGCGGTTAGCTGCTCAGACCTGCCTGTTGGAGGAACTGTGAGCTGTGACGGGTTCTGTGGTTTGGTCGTGGGTCCTGGAGTTTGTCCAGTGCGGTTTAGTGCGCTGAAGTGTTTGCCGGGTCAAGCCGCGAGCATTAGTGATGGATGGACTGACGCTGTCCGAGGTGCTGAAAGTGAGTAAAGCTTCCACTGTAAAACATAGTAGGACTTTCAACAGGAGAACAATGTTTTCCATGTCTATTTTTAATTAGTATGTAGATAGGCTATTGAATAGGCTATTCTGCATTTTAAAAATCGTATTATATATAGCTTTTTAAATTGCCTTACAATTTACAGAGGCAATTTATATTATATTTAATAAGGCATTGAGTATACTTTTGTTGTAAAATATTCTTTTGTGGTGTTTTTTTTATGAGTAAAAAGTAAGAATGACCTTATACTTTAAGGAAAGAAGCATTTCTTGAAATGTCTATGCGAACTAGCACGTTTGTTTAGATTTTTCTGTTGTTTATGATTATTGGGATGCATGTTGGGTTGTTTATTTGCTGTTTGTAGCGTTATTATAGTATCGTGTGTTATCCTGATTGTGTTTGGTGGTTGGGTAACACTTTACTTGAAGGGGTGTGCATAAGACTGACATGACACCTTCATAATCATATGGAGGTTTTATGCATGTTTATGACAACTGTCATTAAGTGTCATTCGCTCCGTTATGTCATTTTTAATGCAAATATGACATTATTTGACCTAACCCTACCCCTACCCTTACCCCTAACCATAGCCCATAACAAAGACATCTCAAACAATGTCATCTTTGCATTAAAAATTACATAACTGAGCGAATGGCACTTAATGACAGTTGTCATAAACATGCATAAAAAACATTCATATTCATGACATGTGTCATGTCATGATTATGAAGGTGTCATGTCAGTCTTATGCACACCCCTTCAAGTAAAGTGTAACCGGTGGTTGAACTATAAGTAATTAATGTGGCCTTTTTATAATGCAACTTGTATCGATGGCAGTAGATTTTACAGTAACAGCTAGGCTGGTAGCTATATAAGCATTTTTATGGATCAGATCAAGTACAAACACATCATTATGATGAAAATGGTTTACCATGTTACCATTTTTGAAAGTTTGCTAGAAGGATTTTTTTCATGAAAATGCTGATTGTATCTAATTGCTCTTCTAATTACTCATAAGTATTTTGCATTGTATTTTCACACTGGCTGGAAATAAATCATCATTAGCTTGTGAAAACATTGTTGATTACTGCTATGTTAACTTTGAAATATAAATATGGAGTTTCTGAAAAAATCTTACTGACGTTTGAGATTTTTTTGTCTTATTTTTATTTTATTTTTTCTCCCAAGTTGATGTTTTTTTTTTCTCAGTTACTTCCCTGGTTCTCAAAGTTCTTTGATATTTGAGTCATCTGGCTGTGTTTTGTTTGCTGTTGAAGACGTAAAAAGACCATTTTCTTTGTGCATGTATAATTTTTACATGTCTTTTGAACAATATGTTGCATCTGTGCATGCAAAATTGACCAGATCTTTCATTTTCAACAGTGTTTTGACTGATGCAAGTCATTTGAGAAATGACTCGCATCATTTGAACTTAGAAAACATGAATTTTTCTTTAACGGAAATACTCCTTGATAGTGAAATTGTAATATAAATAAGCAGTTTAAGGTGAAATAAGCTCTCTGTGCCTAAACATCTGGCGGAACATAAAATGGGTCATTAGTACGAAATGGGTGCCTTTCCAACTAGATTAGAAGTCAGCATGAAATGGAAATTGCAGTCTCTTTTTCTTCTCTATTGTGATATATGTGAGTGAAACGGCTTCTTGAACAAGAGGAAATGTAGGCCGGGACTTGATTTTGTCCATTGGGATTTGGTTGGATTGATGTTGTTTTTTAATTGCTGTGATCTCATGTGAGTGACAGGTTGCTGGAGGGAAGTGATTTTTGCCCAGTACTTCATTGCACACGTCATCAGAGGAGAGATGTTGTTGCGAAGGAGAGAGAAAGTTAATGTTTTTGATGAAAGATTAAGAGTTAATTCATACAAAAATAATTATGTGCACAGATAAATGATTTATAATAAACACCGCAATATTCAATTGAAAAGAATATAAGAGTATAATCTAACAGATAATACGATTTTAAACCTTTTATCAGGTATATAATGTGTTAATATACTGCATTGTGCCATCTCTAGCTAAATACATTTTTAATATGTGCTGGGACATAATTTTGCCTTTTGAATAGTTAATTTATTACATTACAGTTCAGTAGTTCGTTTATTTATTACATTACTTTAGAGTTTATTTCAACGTAAAAATCCTTTTGTTCAATGTCATGAAACCGGTGCTTCTTAAGAAGAGAATTTAATGCTGAAATTTTTATAAATAATTTTTTTCAAATATCAGTTGTTTACAATAAATAAACATAGTAACAGGGTCGATGATGTAAGATTGTTCTGAACTGACAAAATTGAAGCATAAAATGACATAAAAGACTTTAACTTGTCCTTGAAGAGTTCATTTATTGAAAGAATGATAGGGTTAATGGAAAAGGTCAATGGTCTACAAATGGAACAATATAACATGTTTGATGCATAACCTGTGGAAATAAATTGAATGTAATAAGAGCACATAATTATAAAAATAATAATGATGTCCGCAGAAAAATTGCAGTATTCAGTAAAAAATAAGATTTTTTTTTTTTTGTCATTTTTGATTTCATTGTGACTTTAAAATACTTTTTGTTTTACAATTATAAACATTTTAGCAGCTATATAATGTGTTACAGAATTGCATTGCACCATCTCCCGCTAATTTAATGCTTTTTAATATATGTTGGGACATAATTTTGCCTTCAGAATAGTTAGTTGATTAAATTTTACAGTTTAGTTGGACATTGCAAACCTCAAGGTCATAAAACTGGTGCTTCTTCAGAAGAGATTGTATCCTGGTAACACTTTACAATAAGGTTTCATTTGTTAGCATTAGTTAATTACATTAGTTAACATGAACAATGAATGAAAAATACTTCTACAGCATTTAGTAAACTTAATGTTAAATTCTATGTTTGATAATGCATTTTTAAAGTCAAAAATTGTATTTGTTAATGCACTGAGCTCAGCTTACATGAAATAGGCCTACTATGGAAAAAAAATGTTTTTAAATTTTTTTTTATTAGCTAACGACATTAACAAAAGTTCATTAGTACTGTAAAAATATATGTTACCAATAATCTTTTTAAACATCAGTGGTTTACTATAAATAACCCTTTCAACAGGGTTGATGTAAGATTGTCCCGTACTAGAGCAACCATTTAAAAAAAGAGACTTTACCTTGTCCTTGAAGAGTTCATGTCATTGAAAGGATGATAATGTCATGGCATTTATGGAAAAAGTCTACAAATGGAATGTAACACAAACACAGATGATGCATGGAGAAATAAATGGAAAAATACAAAATATATAAAATATATAAAGAGGAAAAATGCGAACTTTAATGTAAATATTTGCTGCAAGGAGTTTGAAGTTGGCAGGATGCAAAAAATGCAATGTCATGATGAAAGAAAATAAAATGTCTGTATTAGCACATTGTTCATGTTTCAGTATTTTTGTATGCACTTGTGTGCGACGGGCTCATGGCACCTGTTTTGAAGAATGGCCCATATGCCATGGTGCATTATGCAGCCACATGTTGGTTTCAGTAGCATCATCTGTTTCGGCGGGCATTTGGCGTGCCGCTACGCTCACATAGAGTCTGACAGTAATGGCTGTACCGTCTCCTTCATTTGCTTTTGTTCTCTTTACTGTGGCTCTCAAGTCGCAGTTGGGAAAGCAAAATAGGTGTTTGATGAGGATCGTTCCTTCCCGGCGTTTTTCTTCCGGGCAAATCAAAGGCAGTAAGTCACTTGTCTTGTTGTGAGGAATGGGCGCCAGCTCGCGCGTTCTCTCGGGTTTATTTGAAATCCAATATGAATTGTGCTGACGCTTTGAATTCGCTTTTGTGACCTTGGCAGTATTTTCTTGGCAAAGACAGTGTCGTGTTGTTTAAAATGTGTGGAGGGGAAGTCTGCATATCAGAGGTTTGTCTTTATGTCCCAGGTGTCTTTTAGTACTTTATGCTTCTGTCGTGGATGTTGAAATAGTCTCTGTGGTCTCCTGTATTCCCTACAGGGCTGATTTTTCTTTGAAGGAAATAAATGCAGTTTTATGCTTGACTTGTGGCCTCGATGCACTCGTTTGTGTCATTGCTAAGTGAATTCTGTTGGAAAATGTAATCTCTTTATGATTAGACGAGCTCTGGTTCCCATATGGAAGCCTGACACGCACCTAAACATAGCGTACAGTCACTCGAAGCATATTTATATCTGCTTTGCTCATGTTTTAATTGCTGTTTGGAGTCTGGTGGCTTGACATTGACGTATTGATCAGGTCTTAGAAAAGCCTCAATAACAGGCAGATCTAATTGATTACTCCGCATTGACATGCAGGGGCATTATGCCTCACCACGAGCGCAGACTGGGAATATTGATGTGTGAAATTAATTCCAAGCATGAGCGACTTTCACTTTTGTTACTGTTCTAATGAAATAGCTCGAGCAATTTTCCGTTGTTTTTTTTGTACATTCCAGCACAGACGTGTTTGGGAATACCGCGTTTGAGGAAATTAGACTCCCCAGCCAAAACAGACTGGCAGCTTTTGCACTTGTTATCGGGCTATTGGTTTTGAACCTTCTCCTGTGTGTTAAATCAGCTCATTATGCTGCTGCTGTATTTCCAGTCTTCTTTAATTTGTTCTGTTAGACATGCCGTCTCCATTTAAAGGTGTTCTCCGGGGAAAACTTCAGCAGCAGACAGAGAGGGTGTTAAGCGGAGGGCAGCTGATAATGTTCATCTCTCTTGACTACTGAAAGTTGCTACTAATGATCTGCAAAAAAAACACAGGTTGCCACTATTGTATTTGCTCATCTGAGGGATTCTCCTGACAGCACTTCTGGGATAGGAAATATGTAGCACTCTCATAATCTCTTAATTATCAATTAGCAATCTCATAATAGTCTTACCGATGTCATATGTTTACAACCAAGAACATATAGTTGATATGGCTTATTTCAAGCTTTGCTCTAGTCAAGAGAGAGTATATTAAAAATCTGCACCACTTGTGACATTTCAAACCATGTCATGTGACTAATCACTCCAGAAACATGGGAAATGACATCACGACATGCTGATTGACACTGTTAGGCAGGGACATTTCATGAGATTCTGCCAAAAACAGGCTCTGGTGAAACATCTTGCAATTTATATATCACTGTTCAAAAGTCTTTTGCTCACCAAGGCTGCATTTATTTGATCAAAAATTACAGTAAAACCAGTAGTATTATAAAATATTATTGCAACTTAAAATAGCAATTTTGTTTTTGAATATATTGTAAAATTTTATTTATTTCTGTGATGAAAAGCAGAATTTTCAGCAGCCATTACTCCGGTCTTCAGTGTCACATGATCCTTCAGAAATCATTCTGATATGCTGCGCAAGAAATGTTTTTATTATTATCATTGTCAGTTGTGCTGCTTAATGTTTTTGTGGAAACATTGTGTGTTACATTTTATTCAGGATTGATGAATAGAAAGTTCAAAAGAACTGAGTCAAACCAGCCCTCCGTCAGTAAGCAAAACTATACCTGAATGCATGAGAGACTTTTTACAATGGCAGGACCACACACTCAGAGCATAATGCAGTTTTTACTTTCACGTCAACCCCCTCCCCCACCCCCAGTCAGTGAAGCTCTTATACAAGGCAAAGGAATTACATTTTTGCCCATTTATGTAAATGGATATCTACTGAAGCAGTTCAGATTAAACGCCTTGTTTGCTGCAGGCTACGTCAATACTATTTCACAGCCGGGATTTGAACCACTAACCCCTCTGCTCTTTTTCCTGCAGAGCATCACCTAACAAAAATATCGGATAGGCCTGTATCACGCACTGCGGTCTAAATCGTGTCACAGCCACTCTGGGAAAATGTTCTGGCGATTTGAAAAGACCTTGATGCTTTTAAGGCAACCTGAACAAGAAACAGTTCTGTTTTACTACATTTAGCTAAAGCTGGAGTGTGTCATTTTTTGGCCAGCTAGCATCACCAAATTGCAAAAACAATGACTGTTTCGAACAGGTTTCATGGAGCCTCACCTTGTCTACTATTAGTTGGGTGTACAGATAGCCCCACCCCCAACAAACACTATTAATTGAGTGATTGGTTGTTTCAGGTTAGGATGCTCAAACAAACAAATTTGTAGTTGCAAAATACATTGTCATATGAGAAAGTATTATAATGTTGAAAAGAATGACTTAAGCTCTACATGTGAACTTATCTAGAGCATGTCCAGATTTCTTTCTTTCTTTCTTTCTTTAGATTTACATGATGTTAAGAAAAACAACTACCAAAATTATAGAAATTATTTCATTAAATAATTTATTTATTTATTATAAAATATGTGTTATTTATTTATTTAGATTTACATGATGTTAGAGAAAAAAAATAAATAAAATATATATTTATTTATATGTTATTTATTTACATTGCCCAGGAAAAAAACTAACCAACATTAAACTGGGTCATATTATGACCCAAAATCTATTCTATATTGCATACAATAAAGCCTATTTTTAGCACTATGTGGATTTTTTTTTATTGCATTGTGACATTATTTTCTTAACAGTTTAGCATGTTTTTCTCAAATTGCTCTGATTTTGGTTAAAAACCATTGTATTACAGTATTTTTACTGTTATAGTAATTGTAAAAAATACAAGCCTGAATATATAAGGCAGAGATAAAAGACAAACTTATCGCACCGTATTTTGCCTGAATTACTGAATACATTACAGTAATGAAGGAAATGTACTTATTTGTCATGTAAATAATGCCACAAAACCAGCAAATAAAATATTCATGGTCTTGAAAACTTTTTTTCTTTATTTTCCGATTTTTCTGCATGCACAGTATCATTTCTTCTTTCTTTCTCTTGATTTTGAGGTGAGATATAATCCAGACATGTTCCTGACAGGTTTTTGTGTGATTCACCTTGAAAGAAGGTGATTCACTGTGACAGATATCATAGAAGAAGAAAAAACATCCTCTCACGGTTAAGTTTTCTGACACGTCGCACCATCTCAAATCATCCCGCAAACGATGCAAGACAAGAAGGTTTTATCCCACGAAAGATTTTTTTCACTTTTCAGCTTCACGACAGCTCAAATCCGAGCACATTTCAGAAGAAAAAAACCCCAGTTTTGTTGCCATCTGTCTGAGTATTCCCTGACTAATGTAGCTTACAGTCCCTCAGAGATGTTGCTTAAATTCTGTACAGATTTGTTCCATTAGATTGCCTCCATCTAGTTGTTTTTCCTCCTGCTGCTAACAGTTCAGTCTGAGTGCGGTCGCTACCGCCGCTTTATTTCCTGCTGCTACAGGAACTGACAGCATCTGGCCACATCAGTCAGAAGAAACATCCCACGTGGAGAATATTGCCGTATTCTTCTCCACGGAGCAAATCCCCAGAACGCCGATCTTCTAAACAGAGGCTCTTTGAGGGCTCGTTGATGTGGGTGTGTTGTTAAATGTGCGGAGTGTGCACCGGAGGAGAGGAGGCAGATTATTTATCCAGAGAGCTGGAGCACGAAGCAGGTCAGTGAGCCGCTATCGTGTCACTAGACGGTGCAAAGGTAGGAGAGCAATTCAGCCTCTGATCAAACGCATGTTCCGCCTGGATGATCTTGCAGGTGGGTGCAGCGGAAAGCTTTCTGCTTCCGTCCCAGATTCCTGACGGAGGAATGGTGTCACTTTGTTACCCTCTAACGGATGTGAGCGATGACAGATGTGTCAGCGTGCTGCCTTTGAAATATCACCGCTAAAAATACATGAAATAAAATAATGACAAGAGGAAGGCGGAGATGAGAGATAAAGGACAAAGAGACACGGCTGTCCTAATCCAGTTACGATTTGTATAAAGGAAAAATAAAAACCGACTTGTCGCACCGTATTTTGCCTGCTGGTGTAGCGGTGATAATCTCCAGGTTGCAATTCTGATTTGATGTTATCGGATAAAAGCGGCTGTGATATCTCTAATCTCATGTTCCCCGGTGGGGCTGAGCAACGAAGATGGGATTTTCGAAGTATGAAGGAGGCCAAAAGTCTGAGACCACTGGTGAAAAGTGTGAGTGAAGTTTAACAGAAAAACTGACTCTTAGAATTTGTTTAGTCTCTCTTTTGCTGTACACTCTTAAAAATGAAGGTGCTTATGGCATCTATGATTCCATGAAGAAGCTTTAAACAAATAGTTTACCCAAAAGTTAAAATTTGCAGAAAATTTGCCATTTAAGATCTTCATTGGAACAGATTTGGAGAAATGTAGCATTGCATCACTTGCTCTCCAATGGATCCTCTGCAGTGAATGGGTGCCATCAGAATGAGAGTCCAAATAGCTGATAAAATCATCACAATAATCCACAATAATCCTTCAGTCGATCAGTTAATGAAAAAATGAGTGAAAAGCTGTTATTAAGAAACAAATTCATCATTAAGGCATTTTTACTTTTAAACCATCACTTCTGGCCAAAATAGGAGTCCATAATCCATAATAATGCATCCTCCAGTGAAAAAGTCCATGCCCTTTTGTCCACCAACATACAGTATTTGTTTAGAACTGTTTTGGACTGTTTTCACTTGTAAATGGTGCTTGATCTGTGCATATTTCTCTCCTCATTCAGATGAAA
>NW_015555783.1:461597-461865 GCF_001515605.1 Sinocyclocheilus anshuiensis | reverse complement strand
TATTTGTTTAGAACTGTTTTGGACTGTTTTCACTTGTAAATGGTGCTTGATCTGTGCATATTTCTCTCCTCATTCAGATGAAATGCCTTTTTTTTTTTTTTTACTGGAGAAAGAAATATTATGCATAGAGGACTCAAATTTGAACCGGAGGCAATTGTTTCTCAATCATGGATTTGTTTCTTAAAAATACTCAGCTTTTCACTTCACAATATGTTAATTGATGGACTGGAGTGGTGTGGATTACTTGTGGATTATTGTGATGTTTTTA
>NW_015555783.1:457422-461053 GCF_001515605.1 Sinocyclocheilus anshuiensis | reverse complement strand
CAGCTGTTTGGACTCTCATTCTGACGGCACCCATTCACTGCAGAGGATCCATTGGTGAGCAAATGATGCAATGAACACTGGAGCAAAATCTGATGATCATATAATCTAAGTCATATAATCAATTTCACTTTTTTTGTATATTTGATAAGTTCCTTTTCAAATTCTGTGATGTCAGACATTTGTACTCCAAACGTCTTTTATCGTCTGTACTGCACAAGTGCTAGATGAGCAGCTTTAGCTATGAAGTTTTTCAGGAGTCATTACTAGTGGCAATTTCATGGCTCTGTAACTGAAAACTAATGTTGGTAAACATTTGGATTATTGATGCAGTTTCCAGAGTGCAAAAATAATGCTTTAATTTAATTCATACAAACCAACAGCCCAAATAATCGATTACCCACATTAACAAAAGCTGCTGATTGGAGTTTGTTACCAGAGATTCAGTGTTGGGCAAGTTACTCTGAAAATGTAATCAAATGACTGATTGCTGATTACTCCTTTTAAAAGTAATCATGTTACTGTTCTGATTACTTTATTTCAAAAGTAATTAGTTACATTACTAGTTACGTTACTTTTTTCTCCATTACAAGCGGCTGCTGCGTGCATGGTTTGGCATGGCAGAATGCCAGCAAAGAGCGCTGCATTTATAATCTCTAAAAGACATTTCAGTTCATCGCAATCTCACAAATCTCTGTTATAACACAATAAATATATGCATAATGAATCTTTCATAATGTCTACAATTCGTGTGTCATACTGAGAGGATTCGTGAGCACGCACATTTCAGCACTGCATCAACGCTGCAAGCACGTGTTATAGCCTAAATAGAAACTCTGCATACGCTTGCACATGTTAATCGTTTATATTTTATATTAGTTCATGTTGCTTTTGTGCAATATATGAATAACAATTTATTTGTTTTAGATATTTTATGTTTAGATATTTCTATTTTGCGGGAGTCCCGTGAATCATTTTATTCTCCCGCATCCCGCACACACACGAGCGTCTACCCGGCCGCACCAGCACTCACCCATCTTGTCCGGCGCCGCACTCTGTTGCGTCGGGTCTTGCGGGAGTGCATGTCTCTAATCCACTGGCACTTGACTCCACAGTGCGTGTGCTACATCCTTTTTACAATCTCTAGATTAGAAAACACTGCATTCTGTCAGCAATGTAACGCGGCAGTAACGTATAAAGACCTCGGCTTGTAACTATACTCTAATGACTATTTTTAAAATTATAACGCATTAAATTACTCTGTTACTAAAAGAGTAATCAAATTACAGTAACGCGTTACTAAGTAATGCGTTACTGCCCAACACTGCAGAGATTAAATGGAGACTTTTCTTCTTTTCAAATGTTTCTCTAAAGAAAAAGACACAAGTCTCCTCTAGAGTTTCACGTGAGTTTCCAAGTCAAACATTGCCCATCAGATTCTCCTTAAACCAAAGATGATCTGCTATGCACATTGTTGTTGTTTTTAGCTCTATACCCTTATTGCATTAAAGATGTTGAGATAGTTTTGTCTATTTAGTATTTTTCCCAGGGAATTTTAGGAGAAACATCTGAAACAAAGGGGGAAAAGTCCAAATGTTTGCCATTCTGCATTATAAATGCACAAGCAAATAGAAAATAGTAAAAGTCCTGAATAGAGCAGCTTATGGGCTCTGGTCTCTTTGTGAAGTGTGAGGCTTCTGGTTTGTTTAACGTGTCTGTAATGCAGTGTAGATTGAGCTGAGATATTTGAAATAGAGTCTGACATTCGGTCAGCATGAGTGCAGTGGGGAATGGGTTTCTGTAGAGCAACATGGGAAGGCTGTCAGATGAGATTGCTGGGCGGCATGCGGGTAAAATGCTGCCAGTTGCAACAAACCCTATACGTTAAGAAATACTGCATTTGCAATGATCACTGAAGACTTCCACATAGCTGTAATTAAAATTCTGTCATCATTTACTGTCCTTCATGTTGTTACAAACCTGTATGACTTCCTTTGTTCTGTGGAACACAAAAGATTTTATAGCAGCTGCTTCTTTCCATACAATGAAAGTCATGCCAATTTGGGTGAGTATATAATGACAGTTTTAATTTTTGAGTAAACTATCTGTGATTAAATGAAATGGCATGTGAATGACAGGCAGATAATTTCTGTTTAGTAACAACAAAAGAGTGTGTTGTACACAAATTCTAGCTCCATCAGTCACTGTTGTGGTTCATCTTAACCTTTTAAAGCAGCGCTTTATTTGCCTTTACTTGATGAGCTCATGGTCTTGTTTTAAAATCAGCCAGGAGATCAATGAGAGCCGCTCAATTTTACTGTCCCTCCTCTTCAGTCACTTTTAATAAATAGATGATCTGTCTTTACAATCCAATGCTGCCATTAAATTATCATTGACTAATGGCTATGACAGGCCCAGGGTCGTTTAAGCCTCGAGACGGTCAGCGAACAGACGGTGGGCGGTTCGTGGACGTGCCGTCTAACTTAGATGTGTGCTGACACATTATAAAGCTTATTACAGCAGTTCAGAACAGTGTGGTTTTAGTATTAATACTAAATGCTAGTATAGTATTTATTAATATTTTGAATTAGATTTTATGTTGTCAGTTTTCATTTGAATTTTAGTTAAGGATTTTAGTTAATTTTTTAAAATCATTTTGTTATGTGCTTTTGTCATTTTTATTTCTATTTTATTTTTATTTAGTTTTTATTTATTTCTATTTTAGTTTTAGTTTTTTTGTTATTTTTTTAGTTTTTTTATCTAATATTTGTCTATCTTTCCTTTTTTTCCATTTAATGAAAAAGCTTTTTAATAGTCTACAAAACATTTACCAAAACATCTGTACAGTTTGAAATAAGAAAACAATAGATATACTGTAATTCATAAAGAAGTCAAAAAGTGGAACATGTTCATAGTTAATACGATGAAGTCCACGTTTGTGTGATTTAGTTTAATTTTTACTCATTTTATTATGTGCTTTTGTCATTTTTATGACTTTTTATATATGTTTCCTTTTAGCTTTTATTTATTTTTGTTTTAGTTTTTAATAAAAAAAAATTTTTCATCTAATACCTACATTTTAGGTATTTGAAATAAGGCTTTATTTCAGCTTTATTTCAAGGAATGAAAAAGATTTTTAATAGTCAGTAACAATGATTAGCGAAAGCTACTTCACCTAATCAATATGAATGAATTATGAATATTGATTAAGTGAAGTAGCTAATAAATATTCATGAGCCACTGTGGTTGTCACGGTTGCCTTCTGTGGCGAAACGAAGAATGAGGAGACGTGGGATAAACTCAAAGTAAATGTCTTTAATCATCCAAGACGGGGTAAAACAAGGCAGGCAGGGGGTGGGTGGGCGCCCTGGAGTCTGGTTCAGGACGGGGACAAGGAAGGCCTCCAGGGCGGATCAGGCAGTTCAGGAGGCCATGGCGGAGCAGGGAGCTCGGGAAGCCATGACGGAGCAGGGAGCTCGGGAGGCCATGACGGAGCAGGGAGCTCGGGAGCAGGAGCCCTCCATGGGCTTAACTCGGGAACTGGAGCCCTCACTGGGCTAAACTCGGGAACAGGAGCCCACACTGGAGCGAGCTCTGGGGCTGGAGCCGACACTGGAGCGAGCTCTGGGGCTGG
>NW_015555783.1:439286-454994 GCF_001515605.1 Sinocyclocheilus anshuiensis | reverse complement strand
GGAGCAGGGAGCTCGGGAGCAGGAGCCCTCCGTGGGCTTAACGCGGGAACTGGAGACCTCACTGGGCTAAACTCGGGGGATGGAGCGAGCTCTGGGGCTGGAGCCCACAGCCGCAATCTCCGCAATCTCCTCTTTTGGGCTGAGGAGAGGGAGATGACCGGCGGGCTTGACAGCGGAGAGGTTGAGTGCTGGAGCGGCCGGCGGGCTTGTGGGAGCCGCAGCTGGCTGGCTTGACATCGGAGTGGCTGGCAAACTTGAGTGAGCAGCGACCAGCGGGCTTGTGTGAGCCACAGCTGGCAGGCTTGACAATGGCGAGGCCAGCGGGCTTGACAATGGCGCGGTGAACTATGCAGCGGTTTCCATGCTGCGGGGAAAAACAGGAAAACAAAAGAAAACATTTAAAAAAAACGGAAAACAAAACGGGGAGAAGGAGCGCCGCTTACTACTGTGTAGGTCCTGTATTCTGTCACGGTTGCCTTCTGTGGTGAAACGAAGAACGAGGAGATGTAGGATAAACTCAAAGTAAATGTCTTTAATGATCCAAGATGGGGTAAAACAAGGCAGGCAGGGACACACAGGAAATGCAACATCGACGTTCAATACCGGACAAACTCAGATAACACAGACAGGAACTTAAGTACATGGGGTAATTGACAAGACACACCTGGGAGCAATCAACAATCAAACACACGGGAAAACCAAATGAACATATAGCAAACTATAATGAGGACAGGAACATAACCAAATAAGGGCAAACAGAAACAGGAGACAGGAACAGAGGGAAAACAAAACCAAAACATACCATAAACGTGACAGTGGTAGGGTTTGTAATGTGTTAACAACACTTTTTTTGATGTGAAAACTTGCATGTGTAGTTGTTTGCGTTACAGATCTTTTTCTGTCCAAACGGGCAGTTCTTGGTCAGAATGAGCTGCCAAACGGAGCAGTCTTTACGCTGATAGTCGTGAGTCTGACTCTGCAAGGCTAGGTTCACAGATGCATCCTTGTACACTGCTCCACACGCCGGCAGGACTGACCTCAAAGTTATTAACAGACATTTTCAAGGCTGAAGTGCCGTTTTTTTCCCGTTATTACCAGTTGCTGCCACGCTACTGTATCTGCTCAGGATGAGGGGAAGGAAAAGGGCAATCAATGTTCTTGGAGAGGCTGCAGCCTGGCCGCTTAAGCGATGGAAAACAAATTCTGTGCCAAGTTCAGTCTTCATAACTGACACCTCACGGATCGGATATTGAGCACCACGATTTATTACCAATGAGAGCCTGACTGCTCCTAGAATAAAAGCAATAACTCACTGAGTTCCAGAATCAGCCACGAAATCTTTCCTAGCTCTTGAGATTTACTTTGACCATTTAGCATCCGACTCAAATGTTGCAGAACATCTACCTGAGTGCTTAACCGAATGAAGATCTGCTGCTGACAGCTGTGTTTCCTTGATGCAGAAGAGTTTAGAAGTGACTGTTCATTTATAAATATAATTATAATGAATATAATTCGATTTACGGTGAGCCAAAACAGTATTTGCATACTTAGGCCACACTAAAACATGTCTTAATGATAATGCATTAAATAAGAAAATAACAAACAAAAGTGGCATTGAGTAAATATTAAGAAAAATACAGAGTTCTGGCATGAAACTCTAGATGGAGCAGTCCGATAGGTCTAACTCAATCTGACCTAATGACATCATTATCACATGGCTCAGCTGATTGGTTCTCTCCTGTAACAGTAGCCAATGAGCTCGCTGCTCAACATTCAAATATATGACTAGTGCTTGCCGTAGCAGTGCAGCTTGCTTCAAAAAAAACTTTCCCCAGCTCCACCTGTAAAGATCTGCTACGAGGAGATTCATGTATGCTATATGGGGGTTATTTCATGTATGTTATATTTGCACCAATTCTGGCCAAATTATGAGTCCATAATAACACTTCCTTGGGTGAAAAATGTTGGGTGGGAACTGTTTATATCCCAAAATATTGATGTTGCATAAAAGGATAAGAGGAATTTGTGATATTAGCCATAAACGAAAGTAATTTTCGAGGTGGAGTAAGCAGTTGTATTTTAATAAAAGATTACAAAGATGTTTTGCACCAGTGAATCGTGCACAATAAGAGTAGAAACATGTATTAAGCAAGTAAATAGAGTGGGGTTTGATGTCATGTAGGCTTTAGGCTCAAATTACAGTGGTTTGAACTGTACTGGACTGTCTCCACACTGATCGTTATATGCTAACTAGCTCTTTGATTAGCTTGTAATACTACAGCAGTATTCAGATCACAAGCATGTCAAACAACACAACCCGTCTTATCAATTCACGCCTTCCCTTTTCATCTCTCCTCCTCTTCTTTACCAATCCTTCTCTTCTTTGTTCTTTAACACGCCATCTGAAAAGACATTTGTAATCAAACGAACCTCTGGAGTGTAAACCTCAGCAGCAGGTGGTCCGTCCTTGGCATACTAATGAGCAGGGAGTGACACATCAACACAGACCCAGACTTCATGCAATATGGTCTTTCTCAAGCAGCCTGTAAGTTGAAACTGCTCGATTTGAGTCTGAGATGTCACATCTAAAGACGGAAATCTCGCCCTCTTCAGTTGCAAGTCTGACCGATAAAAACAGATCGTGGTGACAGACTACACGACTGCTGGTGACGTTTCCTGTCACGTATTGCAACAGTGCAATTTGGCAGCAAATCAATGAGAAACTCGGGAAAATAAGAACGGGAGTTTACTGTGAACAGTTTGCATATTTACGTTTATTCATTAAGCAGACGCTTGTATCCAGAGTGACTTACAAATGAGGAACAAGCAATTTGTCACATATTCATAGTATAGAATGTCAGGTTTATTAGAACGATAGAATAGAAAGCAAGAGGTGAGTTTTTTTAAATGCATTGGATTAAGGTTGTGGAGTGGTTTAATGCTTGTATGTGTTCCAGTATGTTATTTTGGTATAATTTATTATTATAATTTTGAATTCGTTTTTCTTTTTAGATTTGTTTATATTGTATTTTTATATTTTATTTTTATATTTTTCATTCAATGTTATTTCATTTTATTAATAATAATCAGTTTATTACAGTTAGATACAATATTCCAAGTTTTCTAATTTGAAGCTTTTCATATTGTGTTTATATTTTGTTCTATTTCAGGTGAAAATTTGAATTACCGAAAATAGTAGTTTTTGTGCCGTTCAGAATTGAATGGAAAATTTGATCTCAATTTGAATTGCAGTAACAAACTGGATGCAAAGTTAATTAATTAAAATTAATTATAAATACACATATGTTATTTTTTATATCAATAGCTATTTTTGAATTGTTTAATTTATATATTCAATCATATTTAATACATTAACTTTTGCTGTGTTGAATTTCGTCTTGTAAATTTCTCTTTCAAAATTTCTCAATTCAAATTGCAAATCATTAATTGTTGGTTCTTCAGTTTTGCACAATCCTGGTTCATGCATAGCTTCAGTGAGATTTTTTTTTTCTTTACAATTTTAGTTTTTTTGTAAACCATTTTGTAGCTTTTCACAGTCAAATCATTTGCTGATGAACAAAGAAAACTTTCTGAAATTCATCACATTACAGAAGTAAAATACAGCATACAGTTGCAAACACAATTTAACTTTGACTTCAAATATCTGAAATGACTTCTGTATCCTTTGCTAATGAAAGCTCATTGTCATCAGTCAGTGAGTGTTTGTGCTGAATCTAAGTGGCTGTTGTATAAGACTCATTAACACTCTGCATTTAGTTTCAGTGGCAGGGATCTGGCGTCAGGGTGATCGATGCATCGCTACCTCAGATATATCACAAAGTCTGTGCGTAAATGCATTGCACTTGTCTCATTTAGCAGTCTTGCAGTTTGTCGCTGCGAGCAGTTAAACACCAGAGCCAGTCGGCTATCACTCCTCACATCAGGTGATCGCTCTCACAGAAGCCATTGCTCCTCTCTATTCAATAATACAGAAGCCACTTCGGCTACGGTCCCAGAAATTGAGGTTGCCTATTTCCCAAGGCAGAGGCGAGTATTAGCAGCTTGTCGGAGGCTTTTTTTTTTTTGCTCGTGTCCTTCTTAACTACATTATGTGCACGAGGTGCTTCTGCTCGTAAAACAGGCGATGAATATAGAAAGGGTCAACTACTGGTTTCTGGATGTGAGGGTACGGCTCTTCCTTTACTGTTCCCTTGTCTGCCATAACTGAGTTTAAAAACCATCCGCAGCATCAGCTGATTTCCTGTGGGAGAAACTAAAATGTTCTTAAATGAGACAGTGGCGATCCTTAGTTCCTGATTCGTACTGCGGCCCAACATGTACCTTCAGGGGGTCCGTCTTCCATCAGTAACGGGTCTCAGAACGGCACTGCTGTAGTTTGGGGCAAAAATGATTTGGACTGGCAAATTGAGCAGAAAAAAAGATTACTGTTACTGAAAAGGTTCAAATGTGAAGTAAAAGGGACTCTGTAGACAAGCTCTATCTTAAACAGTAACCCTCTAAAGCAAGCCTGACATTTTTTTAAGAAGAAAAAAAAAGGGAGCAGTTAATTGAAACTTTAGCCAAAATATATATTTTAAAAATCATAAAAATATATTCATATGTGCTTTTTGATGTATCGTATTTGATACATCAGGCTTTTATGGCTGTGAAATAGTGAGAATATGGTGCTCATACTCAATTTTAATTCAGAGGCCCGAACTGAGCAAAAATATGCTATTTCTTTTTGCAGATGCTGATATTTAAATGGCCAAAAAGTGAAACAAATTTTGGTGCTTGTAATGTAAATCAGTGAGATCTTTATAACAGACTAGTGTAACAGACTACTTACATACAATTATATAAAAATCAGTTTTCACTCTATATCTCCAAATAATATGCCTTATAAGATGATATTTAAATGCTTAGTTTTATGACCAAGACATATAATGGAATGCAATACAATGATCATATTTGATAATCACATTTGAACATGATTTTTCTAAAAAATTATATACAGATAATCAAGTAAACCTAAGTTGCTTCAGTGCAGTAAATGTTCATCTTAAAATATTACTAACAATATAAACGCTATTCTTATGTTTAAGACACATGAACCACAAATTGAAGATGGACATTTGTACAATTAGGCCTATATTAAAAGGCCTTTTACTCACTTAAAATGTATAAACTCAGTCAGATAACAGAAGGCATGTAGTAGGTTGTGTGCAACAGGTGTTTCAGAAAAATATTATTCATGCACATTTAGAGGACTCCGCAATTTGTGTCAACTATGATTCAGCAGGCTTTATATGGTTAATATTACTTTATTTGTTCCTGTAGCTCAAAAATTAGAGAACAGCATCGCAATTCCAAGGTCACGGGTTCAATTCAGGAAATGCATGAACTGATTAAATGTATGCAAAGTAAGTCACTTTGGATAAAAGCATCTGCTAAATGCATAAATGTAAATGATTCTCGTTCCAGTAGACATTTTGGTTGCCTTGGTTACTTTTTATCAGTATATAAGTTAAAGGCACAATATATAATTTTTCGCCGCTAGAGGTTGCATTTTCAAAACAATAACAAAGGCGAAGCTTGATGATGCTATGAAGGAGGATGTTCACGGATGAGGTAGTGAATACATTTTTTTATTACCTGTATCTTCCACAGTTATTCAAACAGTGAATAAATTATGCAGAGAAAGCGAGCAAAGAACATTTACATTGTCAAAGAACTTTTATGACTAACTTCGGTTTAGCGCGAGTTAAAAAAAACTCCCCTTATAATCGGTAAAGCTGTCTATACATGGTTTTATGAATGAATCTACATCTGCATTTTGTTGTTTATGATGAGAGAATTCGCGTGAGAGCTGAATTCAGTCAGCGAATGCGCCTCTGATTGGCCATTGCATTCATAAGCTCAACAGACTCGTGTGTGATTGGTTATAATGTGCAACACTGTAAAAACGCGTAAAAAGAATCATTGCGCAACATTGAGCAGATCTAAATTTAATGCTGCGGTCAACACTTTTCCTTTCATTTTCACTTTATTCACAACAGCCGTAATGGATTTAGTTTAACTGTACAGCAGCATTTGTGTCCGTGTGTTGCCATAGTTTCTATAAGCGGAAACTGAGGTGTGGACTTTATGTCATTGATAGGCGACAATGACCAGGGACGAGCCATTATTTAAAATTGGAATTTCTCTGGATTTACACATTTTTTGTACTTCCAAACTTTTGGGATAACGTAAGTACACAACTGCATGAAATATATCACACTGTGCAAGTCGTATTTGGATATTTTATGATGAAAATCTTACATATTGTGCCTTTAAAGTATATCTCTTATGTCCACCGTTTCCTTTTCATAATTTTAATCACTAGTTCATTATAAATGCTCATCTGGCGTGAGAAATGAATTTTTGAAAAGAACAAATATTCCATGTAGTCTTTTAATTAATATGGTCATAAAGCTACAATAAAAGCAGCAATTATAAAATAATTTTAAAGGAAATATAAAATGTCACACCACAGGACGTGTCAACTACTCATTTACATTGAGCCCTAATGAGAAAACGAACCCGTTTCAATAGGTGTGTCTGTTTTGATCTTCATTTTCAGACCTTTTTGCCAACATTGTGGCTGAAATAACAGCTTGTGGTTTAAATTCTGCTCACATCTGATTTTTTTTAAGAAGAGAATTACACCAGTCTCATCTTAATCAGTTATGTATGCATACCATTATGAATTCATCACAGACATGTCTTGATTATTTTAGTGTGTTTATTCACGCACACATTTAAAGCACATGATTTTTCATAACGCCCATATCCAGACTACAGATTTCCCATAGACTCCCATCTGTATCAGTGCATGACATGACAGACGTCCTGCTAATAAAAGTCATTCAGGACATGAAGGCTGCACAAATAGTGTTTTTGCTGTGCTGGCTTTCCCAGCATGCACTGGGGCATGGATAATTATTGTGGATGTATTTGGCTGACTGTTTATTGTTTTTATTTACTCTGTTGTTGCAAATATTCTCACTTTTAATAGCTTGTTTTGTGATTCATGTGATTCATTCTTTAATTTTCTTTCATGTAGCTCTGCGACACTCTACAATGACATTTTGGACACTGCTCTACCCCCAATATTCTTATATCAGTACCTCAGGACTACTTAAAACTCTTAACACTGTCGTCTACCCTTATTGTATCTGTTACTGCCACTTATTTGTATTTAATGCTCTGTCTGTGTTATTGTTCTGCCTATGGTCACTGAAGTCACTCAATATCTCAGTGCCCTCCACGTACGTCTATATCTGTATGTTTTTTTGTATGGTCCTGTTATTGTCACTGTATGTCTGAGCCTCGTCACAAGCATTTCAATGCCCAGTTTTCCCCAGTGTTAACTATGCAAATGATAAATAAATGCCTCTTGACTCTTGACTCTTGACTCATTCGTTTGAGTTAAGTCAAAATGATCCATTTTGTTGATTGTCAGCATTGTAGTCTCTCACTTTGATAACTTAATTTGATTATAAATAATTGTATTGTATTTATTTGTATGCATTTCTTTTTGTTGTTTGTTTTTCTTTTGCTGTGACTGAGATATTTGTGTGTTAATGCCTTATTTGTTAGAGTAGAGACCAGGGCTCATTTTATTTTCTTTATATATATATATATATATATATATATATATATATACACAATTAATTAATTAATATATATAATATAATTTTATTAAATATTGCTGACAACCAATCTTTATTATTATTCTTATTATCATTATTATTTTTCATTTTTATGTTTGAAAGTCACTTTCTGTATAAACATCTTCAAAAGCTTGACTGTTATTGCCATTATTCAATAAAATTACTTACCATGACCTGGCATTTATGAAAAGAAAACGCTTTTCCTGCAAACACATTTCAGTGTTTTAGTCTTTTAGTTAAAATTACAAAATAAAATCTTATGTAAAGTAGGTGTTTGAAGCCAACATACAGAAGCACTGCTAGAAAGCAATCATTTATGGATTTCTCAATGAGATACAGCCCTTCCCCGTGTGACAACTAGCCCTGGTGTGGCCAATATTGGAAAGTTATTTAGGACACAATGGTATGCAGTGGTGTGCAATGCACGATAATTGCAAAAATCCTACTTATCATTATTTTAGTCCATATTGAGATCACTGATTTTGGAATCATCAGGTGTTTTTAGTGTCATTGAGATATTTTAGTATAGACCTTTTTCCGCCATTACGAATTCTAACTTCCGATTGGATGCTCTTCTGTTGTTGCAAATATTCTCACTTTTAATAGCTTGTTTTGTGATTCATGTGATTCATTCTTTAATTTTCTTTCATGTAGCTCTGCGACACTCTACAATGACATTTTGGACACTGCTCTACCCCCAATATTCTTATATCAGTACCTCAGGACTACTTAAAACTCTTAACACTGTCGTCTACCCTTATTGTATCTGTTACTGCCACTTATTTGTATTTAATGCTCTGTCTGTGTTATTGTTCTGCCTATGGTCACTGAAGTCACTCAATATCTCAGTGCCCTCCACGTACGTCTATATCTGTGTTTTTTTTGTATGGTCCTGTTATTGTCACTGTATGTCTGAGCCTCGTCACAAGCATTTCAATGCCCAGTTTTCCCCAGTGTTAACTATGCAAATGATAAATAAATGCCTCTTGACTCTTGACTCTTGACTCATTCGTTTGAGTTAAGTCAAAATGATCCATTTTGTTGATTGTCAGCATTGTAGTCTCTCACTTTGATAACTTAATTTGATTATAAATAATTGTATTGTATTTATTTGTATGCATTTCTTTTTGTTGTTTGTTTTTCTTTTGCTGTGACTGAGATATTTGTGTGTTAATGCCTTATTTGTTAGAGTAGAGACCAGGGCTCATTTTATTTTCTTTATATATATATATATATATATATATATATATATATACACAATTAATTAATTAATATATATAATATAATTTTATTAAATATTGCTGACAACCAATCTTTATTATTATTCTTATTATCATTATTATTTTTCATTTTTATGTTTGAAAGTCACTTTCTGTATAAACATCTTCAAAAGCTTGACTGTTATTGCCATTATTCAATAAAATTACTTACCATGACCTGGCATTTATGAAAAGAAAACGCTTTTCCTGCAAACACATTTCAGTGTTTTAGTCTTTTAGTTAAAATTACAAAATAAAATCTTATGTAAAGTAGGTGTTTGAAGCCAACATACAGAAGCACTGCTAGAAAGCAATCATTTATGGATTTCTCAATGAGATACAGCCCTTCCCCGTGTGACAACTAGCCCTGGTGTGGCCAATATTGGAAAGTTATTTAGGACACAATGGTATGCAGTGGTGTGCAATGCACGATAATTGCAAAAATCCTACTTATCATTATTTTAGTCCATATTGAGATCACTGATTTTGGAATCATCAGGTGTTTTTAGTGTCATTGAGATATTTTAGTATAGACCTTTTTCCGCCATTACGAATTCTAACTTCCGATTGGATGCTCTTCTGTTCCGGTCTCCATAGGAACCAATTCAAATAGTGCCCATCTGTTTTTAATGTAACTAACGTCAGCAGCTTTGTGTCATCTGCACACTCATTAAACTTTGAGGAGTGAGGCACTGACAAATGACGGTCATTGCGACACTGTAAAGTGATGGCGCTATGGAGCCATGTGCTTTTTTAAAACATTTTAATAGGTTTAACATTAGATTATCAGCTCGGAATATATGCTAATTTGACTAGAAACACTGGAGACTGGAAATGCAAAGCATCCTTCCGGTTAAGAGTCCGGCTTCTGCATTCAGGAAAAACTTCTATATAGTACGTTCAGAGTGAGATGACACATTTTGCCTTTTGCAGTGGACTGTGATGACATGCATGTGAATGTGAGTCCGCTCTGCTCCACGTGTCTGTCAGGGATTAATCTGACTCCGCTGTGCTGCTTGAAGATGACAATACGTTTACAATATTAAACCATATGGCAGTGTAAGTCTTTGGACGGAGTCCGACGTGTGTTTTTTGTTGGTTTTGCGCCAGTGTGAGAGTCTGACAGTATGTCACATGTTTACACGTCAACTGTTGATACACTAGAGACCCTGTCCTCGCAGCTGCTCCCTTCTCTCTGTTTTCCTCACATTTCGCCTTCCCAGCGCCCCCTCGCAGCTCCTGCCTTTGACAGAGCCTCTGTAACCTGCACACAATGAAAGGCCCTTTCACTCGCTACAGACTATTTGCTGCTTGTTCGGGTATTTGATAGTGTCTGTTTCTGACTCCTGCCTTCGTCTGCACCTGTGGCCATCAGGCATTCAGCAGATATAATTTGATTTGACAGGATGGGTTCCTGATGCACAGCTCTGCTTCTTTGGTTTTTATGTTGCCATATTCCCTCTGTCAGGATCCCCGTGGAGAAAAGGCATTGGGTTTTATCATCCAACAGATGGGAATCTTATTCCCATATTCCATAATCGACTAAGACTGTGGTGATTTGAAGACAGTTGTTGATTAAGGTTATAGATTAAAGCAATAAGACACAAGAGATTATTCCTTATTGCTTTAGAAGTTGTGGTTTTTGTGTTTTTTTTGTAACACCTCTCCACCATGGTAAAAAACAATAATAATATATAAATGTATAAATATAATCAAAGATACCAATTTTCAATAAATTGTTAAATGTATTATTATATATTATATTTATTATTAGTAGTAGTAACAATAATAACATCATCATCATAATTGTTGTTTTTAATTTTGTCATGAACAATTAGTCAATAATAATAATAATAACTGTAATTAGGATGATTTATCTTTCACTACCCTTACAAATGAGCATTTTTGACATTCTGACATTGATTTTTAAAAATACATGATACAATTAATTCAAGTAGGACATGATAACCTGTGGTTCAGTGAGAGTGAGTCATCTGAGCTGATTCAGTGAGGAAGTGATTCAGTGCATGATTCAAATCAATTTGAAATACATTCATTCAGTTTGTTTGTGAATAGGACAGTGGTATCTGTGGCGCCCTTTCTTCATTTTTAATCTGTGAATTTGACCTCTATAGCAGTTATCAGTGGCAATTCAGATTATAATATACATGAGTTAATATCATGTTGAGGTCAGTTAGTTGTCCAGGTGTGAGTGCACACATTGCCTGTACTGTTTTAGCATCACGACACGTCTTGTTATTTATTCACAGAGCAGTTTAATAACCGTTCACGCGCTGCCTCTGCAATTGTTCGCATTTTATGAAGGTCTTGGCCTATTGTTCTTGTTTTGATGTTTTCTGTATCTTGGCAACATCGGCAAAGTCCTATTCTCACAGAAACAGATTTAATTTATGGATCTTCAAATCCATCTTTTATGCTTTAACTCAGGGAAATCCAAATTAGATTAGCTAAACTTGTTTGTTTGCATCCAGCTTATTTTAAATAATCTTTATACAACTTTTTGTGTATTTATGTATTTATTTATAAATATGTCCTACTTCCTCTTTATCACCTCGCCATGTCTGAACTGGCCAAGTTTCTGTACACCAAATAGGCGTTGTTGCCGACTGTCATGTTATAATATATTCATTTGTCTGAAAGGAACTTGGTTCTTGCATCTTAGTTTCAATAAATACTCTTGGAATAAAGTTTAAGTTCTGAAAGTTGCCATACGTTTCCATAATACAATGAACTTTTACCTCAAAAGATGAAAGAACATTTGATTCCATGAAATGAGCCCTTTAAGTCCTGTGCTCGGTCAGATTGCATAAATACGCCACTGTACTTCTGTCTCGAGGAGGTTCTGTGGCTTTTTAAGTGAGTACAGAGGGTTTGAGCACCTGTGAAGAGGCAGAGCTCGGCCCCAGAGGGCCTGATGGGAAATCAGAGCCTCCAACAGAGAGAAAATGACATCATGTTTGAACAGTGTCAGAAGTAATCTACTCTAATGATATGTCTTATGAAGATAAATGGGCAGAACACATCTGAACACGTATTGTACTGTCACCAGAGCAGAATAAGGATGGTGAGAGGCTTTGAGGAATCTGTAGGGATTTGTTTTAGTAACGATGCCCTGTAAAATGAGAATAATGTACTTTACACTTAATGAAATCAAAATGGACCTTATTTGTGTTCTTAATGTCTCCTTGTGTACATTCTTTTTCCAAATCCATGTCCAATTCACATTTTTCAGTCAAATTAGTCTTTCTGATTTTTTCCCCTTTATTTCATATCCTGTTCAGATCAGAAATGCATCTATTACTGAAGTAAAATGGATTTAAACTGCACTTTGTACTGTTTTTAAGCTCTATACCACTTATTAAAAATAATGTTGTATTTAAATAGAACACTAAAGTTGATTAAAAGTGACAGTAAAGGCTTTTATAATGTTACAAAACAATTATATTCCAAATAAAGGCTGTTTTTTTTTTTTTTATATTCTATTCATAAGACAATCCTGGAAAAAAGTATAACTTTTTCCACAAAAATATGAAGCAGCGCAACTGGTTTCAGCATTGATAATTATAAAAATGTTTTCTTTTGAGCAGCAAATCTTTGCATCACAGGAATAAATTACATTTTTAAAAATATATTCGAATAGAAAACAGTTATTTTAACTTGTAAATTCCATTATGTACATTTCAACAAATAAATGCAGCTTTGGTGAGCATAAGAGACTTCTGAATGGTAGTGTACAGTAGGTCTGACTGGGTGGTAAAATTGTACAACTAATATTTAAGAGAATTACAGTGTCGCTGGAGCAGCTGTACATGTTTGTGTTTTGGGGCTTTGTGTGCTTATTTTGAAAAACCTCCAAAGATTGCATGCTGTTGCAACTCAGTAAGTGTCTGGGTGTTCCTTAAGTTTAATTATATACCGTGAAGGGCCCGTCAGCTCATTTCTTTCAAACACACAATGGCCCGCTGCTCTTGGATGTAGTAATTTTAATCAGACCCGCATTTGGAAGAACATACACATTAACGTGTTATTATGTCAGTGTCAAGAGCCATTAATTAAAACTGTGTAGCGTATAGTTGCACTGGTTGGTTTGTCATCAACGTATACCATCTGTAATGCTAATAAAACAGTACACAACCACTGTTCACTAAACCTGTGCAACATGGCAAGAAATGTGCAATATATTTCAGCCTTTGGAGTTTTTCGATCAGTATTTTGATATGGATTTCCCTTGTGCTGTGCTGAAAATCTTAATTTGGTGTTCCCACTAAAAATGACTGGCCTTTTAAATATTGCTTGTAAATCTACCATTATGCTGATATTATCACCAAATCTTGTTTTCTTTAAATTAGGACAAGTTTTGTATTTCTTTTTGGAACTGACTGATCATAGACCACATTGATCTGAGCTTATGCACCTCAATTATCCATAAAAAATGCTTTTTTTTTTTTTCTTAAAAACTGAGGTGCATAAGATCAATGAGGACTACAATCAATCAGTTCCAAAAAGAAACCCAAAACTTGTCCTAATTTAAATTAAACAAGCTGACAAAAAGATTGAATCCAAGATTTGGTAATAGCATAGCATAATGAAAGATCTACAAGCAATTTTTGCAAGCTGGTTATTTTTGACCAGGAACACTACAAGTGTAACAAGGTGGTGGATTTTTTTTTCTTTTTAAAAAGTCCAGAAATTATGATTTTTTGGGATGAAGGTTGTTATACCCTGTGTGTGTGAGCAAAAAAAGTCAGTAAGTTTTTGTCAAATGCTATAACATTTAGGCTACTAGCATTTTCAAGAAAAAGAAAATGATCGATTATTATAAACATTGAAATATTCAACATCTTTTAAGGGCTGAAAAATATTGCACACCTTTGATTGACAATGCACATAAAAAACTATTTTTAAATGGCAAAACTCAAAATGTGCATTGAAATTGTTACAATATAAACAATGTTTTTTCTTTGTTTGTTTTTTAGTATATTGTAACTATTCTGTATATATCGCCCAGCCAAGGTTATGACTGCTTTAGGATCCTGATGTAATGTGTATTTTAATGCTTGAGTAAAACCCTCACAACCTGTTATAGTCAGACAGCAATCTATTTGCAGTCAGTTAGTGAGCCAGAGGAATAAAGAATAAAATCAAATTCATTTTTTTCCCCTGCTGCATCCTTTCCCAGCAATTCAATTTTAAACATCTGAGGAGTTCATCCGTCAAAGCCACCCATTCCCGACCTTCTGTAGGAGATTTTATGAACGCTCTGACTTCACCACTTGAATATTCTGTTTGAAATTTTAGCATGTGGAATTAGCATATGGTTGAGTGATAATGTCAGTGTTATGAATGGTTTTCAATAAAACCGCTAAAGTAATGATACTGAACCTTTAACAGACAGCACTGCTGGTGAACTCCTTATTTTTCATTGTTTTATGACAGCCCGTTCGGTTAAATGTATCAGTTCAGGCCTTCCCCGCTGAGGGAAATCATATTTACTCATGTCCCATAGGCCTGTCTTTAAAGTGTGAGGGAAAACATATTTTCTTATTCTCCTCATTTATGCTTTTAAAGCTGCACTGAACAACATCTAAAGACATCAGCTGAGTTCATTTAGACTGACCATATAAGCAGGACTGCAGATAATATGAAGTATAAAGCCAGTAGGAGCCTCTAAGCATATATGTAACTCTTTATTCCATTTTGTAAAATGCTTCCAAATGCTGCCGTCTTCTCTCCAGTCCAACCTTTTTTCTCTGCATAAGTTTGAGCTTGGTCCAATTTTTAAATGTTAAATAATAAATAAATTAACCAAGCTCACCAACCAGACTCAAGAAATCGTATATGCTCACCAAAGGTGGCATTTATTTGATCAAAAATACAATAATGTGAAATATTTTTGCAGCTTAAAATAACTGTTATTTATTTGAATATATTTAAAAATGTAATTTATTCCTGTGATCAAAGCTGAATTTTCAGCATCATTACTCCAGTCTTCAGTGTCACATGATCCTTCAGAAATCATTCTAATATTCTGATTTGCTGCTCAAGAAACATTTCTGATGATTATTATTATCAATGTTGAAAACAGTTATTCTGCCTAATATTATTGTGGAAACCATGATATAGTTTTGTCAGGATTTTTTGATGAATAGAATATTCAAAATTCTTTTTATTTGAAATCTAATATCATGTTGTAATATTATATACACCTTTACTGTCACTTTTGATCAGTTTAATCCTTGCTGATTTTTTTCTTTAAAAATAAAATCTTACTGACTCCAAACTTTTGAATGGTAACATTTACTTATATCTATACAAAATTTGTATTTATATATGCTATTCAGAATTGACCTGTTAATGCTTTTTAAATACAATTCAATTCCTAAATATGAAGTAAGGTTGCAAATATGATGCAGAATCGCAATTTGACTTTAAAGTCCCCATGAAATCAAAATTAAAGTTTTTTGGGTGTTAGTATCAATATGTTATCTATAAGGCAGTGTGCTCCAAAACAGTGACAAAATTTGCATTTAGAAGATATAAGCATTCAAAGCTTGCAGTTCGCCACTTCCGCCAAAACGGCTCAATGATTTTTTTGACGTCGTCACATCGTACTTCAGCTTCTCATCAAACTTTCTGCCCAATCAAATGCTCTCTAGAATCCGAAGCGCCCGCCCCCTACACTATAAAATAGACGCTGAAGCCGCGGCTGAAAT
>NW_015555783.1:434808-438644 GCF_001515605.1 Sinocyclocheilus anshuiensis | reverse complement strand
CTGCGGATCCACACTCCATTCCAGTTGGTGGCGGAAATACACCATTTTGTTGTTTGTCAACCGCCAATAAAACTGCAAGAAGAAGAAGAAGAAGAAGAAGAAGAAGAGTAACGCTGCATGTTTCTAAGCATTTCAGGGGACCTTTAAGTAAAGAAGACTTTAAGGAAGAATTCAAATGAACAGACATTCAAATAAATTCCTTTAACTGCAATAGCTATTTTTTGACTAGAAAAGGAAGGCTTTTCAAGACAAACTTGGGATAATGGCTTGACAAAACTGTGTCTTTTGAGGATTTATAGGCCTTGCACACTGACAGAACAATTTGTTTCCCAGACTGCCATTTCAAGTTTTCTGAATTGTAATTCCATAAATTCCACTTCCTTTCAGTTTCCAATTTAGCTTCCTATCCGGTTTGGCAAATTCAAATTCTATCTGATTCTTAAATTCAGAATTTTCCAACCCTGATTTAAATGTATAGGCCTAAAGATACAATTTTTATAGTAATTCACAAATATGATGTTTCTAAAACAAATGTTTTGCTAAGTATTTAGCGGATAAAGGATGAACACGTTCTCTCTAATGGGCTGAATGGGAAAGCCGGAGCTCTAATCTGCATTCACAGCCCAGCATGTCCTCTGTTGTAGTCTGGGACAGGAGGGCGACATCACTTCCTGTCCCTGCGTTCCCTCTCTTTCTCTCTTTCACAGAGTGACAACCGTGTCTCTTTGTGTTTTAGCAGCTTCGCCGATAATCCTCACAGCTTTAGCAGCCTCAGTCCGTCTCTCAATGCACTAACACAGACAATTCAACACCTCCAGACTCCTGCAGAAACACGGCTTCATTTGTGGACTCAAATAGGCAGCTCTCTGGACAAAGGATTTAGCCTAGTGCTGGATTAGATTACATTGTTAATGGAGAATGCTTTTTCGGTCAGGACAGAGTTTAATCTGCCACAGAAACATATATCAGATGTCGTCAAATAAACAGAGGGTTTAATGGACATCCACTGGAAAACCTTTAATCCAACAGCAGGCTTAATGTAGCTCTTAAAACAGACTACGATTCCATAACAGCCACAGAGATTAAGATCCAATCAATAGTCATTACGGAGAAAGCAATCACAACACAACTAGAGGCACACAATCTATCATTATTTGCACTTAGTTTAAATAACATATCGCTAAGAAAATATTCTATTTTTACTTAGAATCAGTTTCTATTTGCACTTAGTGTAAATAGCCACTGCCTATGATTTGACTGTTTCACAGAAAAAAAAGAAAGTCATACAGGTTTGGAACAACATATAAGAGAAACTTTTCATTTTAGGTTGAACTGTCCCTTTAACAACAGGAATTGATCAAAGGAGGAAGTGAGTCATTATTTTAGCAACATTTTGACCCCTTGAGTTTTTAGTAGTAAATATAGTAATGGTACGTCTGGCTAGTTATCTCCTGCTGCTCTAGATGCTGTAACCACACCATCTGGCAGCAAAAAGCATATTTTGTCTAGTGACTGGTATTCAGAAAATACAAATACAATATGTGTTCTGAAATGAGCAGCCGTAAGCAAAGATGTAATTCTGGAAGGTCCTGTGACAGCTGAGCAATTGAGAATGCTTACAGATAGCCTGATTTATAGCCCCCCTTGTTTCAACCTTGCGGTGTCATTGATGAGCTCGACTCCAGACAGTAAATGCGGCTTTGAGCTGAATGTGTTATTCTTCCTCTATTTGAGCAGCTATAACTTTTTTCCCCCTGTGTTGAAAACTCACCAAACTTTGCATGCATGAGGGCTCTGAGGCTAATTGACTTTTGTGTAATTTTGGGATCGATGGGATGTATAATTGCCTAGCAACTAGCAGTTAAATTTGCAACATTCAGAATGTCAGCCTCACCACCCCGTTTGAGCTAGAGCTGAAATTTGACTCCTCATGGGAACATAATTTGCCTTGGGGACCTTTAAGGAACCTCAGGCAAAGAAGAAGGTGGCTCTCGTACATGTAGACAGCACATATATGTGACCCTGGACCACAAAAGCAGTCTTAAGTCGCTGGGGTATATTTGTAGCAATAGCCAAAAATACATTGTATGGGTCAAAATTATTGATTTTTTTTTAATGCCAAAAATCATTAGGATATTAAATAAAGATCATGTTCCATGAAGATATTTTGTAAATTTCCCACCGTAAATATATCAAAACTTAATTTGTGATTAGTAATATGCATTGCTAAGAACTTCATTTGGACAACTTTAAAGGCAATTTTCTCAATATTTTGATGTTTTTGCACCCTCAGATTCCAGATATTCAAATAGTTGTATCTCAGCCAAATATTGTCCTATCCTAACAAACCATACATCAATGGAAAGCTTATTTATTCAGAATCTGAATTTCGAAAAATTGAGCCTTATGACTGTTTTTGTGGTCCAAGGTCACATATACACACACACACACACACACACATACATATATACATACACACACACACATATATATATATATATATATCAATAATATTTCACTATACTATAGTAGATGCTTTATTTGTGCCTGATTTTTTTTAAGAGGGCTCTTAAAAACATAAAATGGAATCTGTCTTTCGACTTTTACGTCATAATTCGTGAAGGGCTTGTAAAAACAAATTGAACTGTAATTTTTTCTAAGTGAGCTATTTTGTGCCAGAATAAGATGCAACCTTGTCTTCATGCAAAAGTCCAGATACATGACTGGAGTGGTGTGGATTACTTGGATTATTGTGATGTTTTTTCAGCTATTTGGACTCTCATTCTGACGGCACCCATTCACTGCAGAGGATCCATTGGTGAGCAAGTGATGTAATGCTACATTTCTCCAAATCGGTTCCAATGAAGCTACATGGCACTAATGCATCAAAAACTGTGAGTCTTGTGTACACTGTGTAAACTGTGAGTCTTGTGTACATTCAAAAGTTTGAGGTTTATTTTTTAATGTTTTTGAAAGAAGTCTCTTATGCTCCCCAAGGCTGCATTTTATGATCAAAAATAGAGTGAAAAAAAAAACTGTAATATTGTGAAACAATTTCAAATAAGTTTTCTTTTTGAATAAATTGCAAAAAGCTGAATAAAAAAAAAACATTACTCCAGTGTTTAGCATCACATGATCCTTCAGAAATCTTTCTGAAATGCTGATTTGCTGCTCAAAAAATCATATTTTTATCAATGTTGAAAACAGCTTTTTTGTTTTTGTGGAAACTCTGATACTTTGAATCTGTTGCAATTGCATCATTATCAATTTAATGCATCCTTGCTGAATAAAAGTCTTAATATCTAATGAAATAAATAAATAATAAACTGAACCAAACTATTTGAACAGTAGTGTATGTGTAAATGTTAATATTTAGTGGCAAGCAGTACCAGAGAAATAACACACAGGTGCACTCATAGGCAAGCCATACTGTATGCAGAGAAAGAACGCAGTGCACTTTGAAACTTCCTCTGTGCTGACTTTTTCACTTTCCCTGGTTTCATTAAATGCGAGATGACATGTGCAGTCTTAGCCAAGTCAAGCTCTTTTGTGATGCCTGCAGATGTGGTTTCCAGCAGTGTAAAGTACAGAGTAATCATGCTTTATTAGTGTACTTAAGGTCTACAGGAAAGCCATCCGCAAGCAGTTTTACTTGCATAATGTTTTTGGGGGTTTTGGATATTCAACACTAAAAGACGCTGGACTGCACTTACACATCGAGAAATGATTGCATTGTGAAAAGTGGGTGTTGCTTACCATAATGAAGTCATGTGATTGGAGGAGAGGGATTTGTGATGTCGGCTAAAAAAAAAAAAAAAAAGAGGGATTTTGTGGAA
>NW_015555783.1:427667-434742 GCF_001515605.1 Sinocyclocheilus anshuiensis | reverse complement strand
AAAAAAAAAAAAAGAGTGATTTTGTGGAATAAAATGCACTAATGATGTGCTCTCAGTAAGACCAAGGAATGTGTATTAAAGAAAGTAAATGGGGTCATTTTGATTTCATGATTAATTTAAGCATCTTTTTGAGGGCCTTTGTATTTGAGTAGTGCTGAAACTAAATACCCTTAATTAAATTTTCAAGGGCAAACATACTTTAAGTCTATTAAATTGTAACTTTCAATGCACATATTTATCCGGTGTCATCTTAGTGAGCCAACATAGCAATTAAATCATTTTATTTACTTTTATGTGAAACAGTCTACGAAATCCATTTCAGTTTGCAGTGAAATTGGCCAGAGCTATGATCATTTATCCTTGTGAAGAGACGTCTCATAAGTCACCAAAACATGAGTTTTTGACCCAAAGCAATTGGTTTAATTAATGCATTCATGTATTTTAATGAAAAACACTGATAGGTGAACTTGACTTTGAGTTAACGATCACTCTTAAAGGAATAGTTCATCCAAAAAAATGAAAATTTGCTGAAAATGTACTCCCCCTCAAGGCACACAAGATATAGTTGAGCTCAGATGATGCCTTGAACCAACATACTAAACTACCAAATTTGTCTGTAAGTTTAATCGCAACATATAATCATTGTTGTTAATAGTGTTCACCTTTTGTTTGAATACATGTCATTAACTAACTGGATGATTTTCTCTGTACATATCTAGCATATGGACATCAAGTTTACATAGTCACTACTGATAAGCTACTCCTAAATGTAATGTAGAAATTTAAAGTATCTGTGAAGCTGCTTTGCAACGATTTGTATCGTGAAAAGTGCTATACAAATAAACGTGAATTGAAGTGAATTGAATTTTTCCAGCACAACAGGTTTGGAGAAATGTAGCATTACATCTTGCTCACCAATGGATCCTCTGCAGTGAATGGGTGCCGTCAGAGAGTCCAAACAGCTGATGAAAACATCACAATAATCCACAAGTAATCCACACCACTCCAGTATGCCAATCAATGTCCTGTGAAGCCAAAAGCTGTGTGTTTGCAAGAAAGAAATCCATGATTATGGCATTTTATCTTCAAACCATGACTTCTACCATTCCTTTAAAAAACTGCTGCTGAATTTAAAGTTGAACAATTTCAGGTAACACGTTTCAAGATGTAAGTTTAGATTGAGTTAAATTAGGTCTGTCTTAGAAAGTCCTGACTGTGATTGTGATTGAACTGGTTGCTTTACAAATTGGTGCTGTTCCTTTAATGAGAATATCTCCACTGCCTCTTAATTTCATTAGTCTGTTTTTGAAACTTTTGTGCAAACTTTTTACTTTCATATTTTATGGCAAGATACTTTGTTTTAATTGAGAGAAATTCGGAAACAGGGTCTTCCCACCATACTTTAACAATTTCTCAGTACTTTTTACGCATCTAGTAGTTTCATAACAAGAAATGAGTCTAAATTGGCCTGAAATTCACAATCGCTACAGTGTTATCTAAGCAGAAACCCTTTTTTTGCACAAATTAAAAAGAAACTGAGTGTAAAAACACACAGTGCATAGATCTACGAGACTCATAAATTATTTCCCTGGTTTGTTCATTCATTGATAAGTGACTATGGAAGCACACACTGTTTAATTTGAGTGCAGCACCCCGTCCTCCGCTGAAGAGTGTACAAAAGACTGACCTTCATTTGCTCAAATTCAATTATCATACAACTCATATCACATTATAGAGTAATTATCCTCCTATAAGCCTCCTTGAGGTGCATGCAAAGATTTGACTTGGCGGTGCTGCTTGGGACCTACTGTACTAGTAATGTGAAAAATGGTAATGAATCAATTTGATCTTCCCGTGTCCTTGAATACTAAGGAATAATGATATCCTGATTGTCTTTGAAAAAAAGTGTAAAGGATTCTGGGTAATGCATGCAAATGAAAGGGCAAATATGCATAGCCGGTCCTTCTGTCCCGACACAGTGTTCTAAAGCACCTGTGCTGTCATTCAGATGAGATGACATACATTTCACGTCACTCAATTTATTAGCGTCATCAGAAAAACATGGATCTCAGTTATAGGTTTGGAAATTAGGAACTGGTTCTGAATAAGTTCTCTGAATTCAATTTTTTTTTAAATAGTGGAACTAAATGATAAATGAACCATCTTTGTGAGGGTCTAGTCTGAATTGAATGTTGAATTGAATAATTAGACAATGAATCTTTCTTTGTCGGTTGCATACAACAAAAATTATATTGTGGGCATATTTTCAGTATTGCATCTAACCTGACTAACATCTATCACTCTTCAACTTGTATCAGTTTATTTGTAGTTTAGACTTAATGACTTTTTTATATGACAGCGTGCAGTTAGATAAACATTCTGAACAGAATCTTGCATTATTAAATAATACTTTATTCAAAACAAACAAACAAACTCTATATATCAAGGAACCAGAATCATCACAAGGATTTGCAGTCAGAAACAAACTTCCAATTTCCATTCCTATAATTAGTATCATAAATACACAATTTTTTTATTATTATTATTTAATTTTCGGCTTTCACATACATTTTAAAGTTTCATGTTTTTTGGTGTTTTTGTCAATTTTTTACATTTAAATTTGAATTTATTCGTTTTAATTTGTTATCATTGATGTACAGTTTGTTAGTATTTAGATTTGTTTAATTTTCTGCTTTCACATACATTTGAAAGTTTAGTTTATTTGTGTATTTGTTTAGTTTAGTTTTAGTTATTTCAGTACTTCATTTTAAACTAAACCAAAATGATAAAATGACATCAAAATATGTTTGTTTTTTATATTTTATTTGAATTTATTTCAGTCAGTGTTTATTTTGTTTCAAGTAACGAAAATGTTTAGTTAACAATAATGGTCCTGTTCTGGATATGAATTTTTTGCATCTCATAATATTTAGAAAAAAGAATATGCATTGCTGCTTCTGATCCGTGCTAAAGGTCAGTGTTTAACATGCAGACTTTCACTCTCCATAACTGTAAACATCTGAACTTCTAGATGAGCTCTCCAAACATGCTAAACCAGCATCCGACTTATCGCCGTTGTAAATATACAGCGAACATGGAGAAATGCGATTACGTTGCAGCAGGGCTTGTAGCCTGTCAGTGGATTAACAGCTGCAGTGCTGTGTGTGTGTGTGTGTGTGTGTGTGTGTGTGTGTGTGTGTGCACGCTCAGAGATCATGCAGAAATGACAAGCTTGAGATTCTACAGAGTCCAGATGCTCAATTATGAGACATGACCATAATGCACTCTCACCTATTTCAGCAAACGGCCCACAGGGTCAGCAATTGTGCTCAATAGCCAGCTGTCATTTTAATGAGGCAGGCCACATCTGCTTGCCTGTCTCACACTCACACACACACACACACACACACACATATGCTCTGTCTTCCTGCAGACACATGTGTGCATGCATGCGATGAGCTATCGGGTTAAATTAAAGACCTTTGCTCAGCCTGCTCTGTTTTAATCTGACTTCTAATATTTCTTTGACCTCATGTTCAGTTCTCATCCCGTCCGCATCATTTCCTCTCTAATAGACTCTCTCTAAAACATGTGCAGGACGATTGGAGTTAAACGGCCAGAAGACAGTTTTTTAATTTGGTGTAATTCTATTCAGTTTTTGTTTTTAGTGTAATTCATGTGCACTTCAATACAAACAAAAATGAAATAAAATTTAATTTTTTAATAGAATTATTATTATATTTTATTTTTTACATTTTGGTTTGAATGTTTGGATTTTAATGTCTGATTACTGTAATTAAAAATATATATTGCTTAAATTATTATATAAATAACACTATGCCAATGTGATGTGACAAAAGTTTAACGTTATGCAGATGAGCAGTGACTGAATGCTGCTACAGCCAATAGGAATGAAGACACTGAAGCATGTGATCCATCTCCTGTGTCAGCAAGATTGAGCAGTTCATGTTATTGTGAGTGATTTCAACGTTCTGTATGATTTGTTTCTGCCCACATACAGCAATGTAATTATGATTTGGAAAACATGTTGGCGTTCTGAGTGAGTGCATTGAAAATCAGTCATGATATGATATATTATGGAATGTTGTAATTCAAATTCAAAGATTTTACCCTCCCGAATTTAAATTTTTAGTGGCAAGAAAACTGATTCTTTGTAAAATTAGAATGACATTTTGATAGTTTTGCAGGGAATTTATCTCACTTATGATCAGATCAGTTGTGTAGCCCTCTAATACATTAGGCCATCTTACTTTCAGAAAAAAATGGTACAAAAGCTGTCACTGGGGTGGTATCTTTTCAAAAGGTACACTTTGTGCCTTATATAGGTACTCCTAAAGAGTGCATATTAGTACCTATATATTAGTAGCTACATGATACATGTTAGTACCTTTTGTAAAGGTACTGCCCCAGACACAGCTTCTGTACCTTTATTATTGAGAGTGTAATAAATGCCCACTGTGACCAACAAGGCAGACCACTGTGACCTGCAGCCATGAAGCCATTGTAAGTGTGAACTCGCTGGATTTTTCACAGTAATTTTCCTAACTGTAATGATATGTGTTAACAACATTTCATTGTGAAGGATTTGTTTCCATAGACACAAAAGTCCAAATTTATCTTCACAGCATATTTGCTTTTGCGTGTGTATATCTGTGTATTTATGAATTCTTGAGTCAGTTCACAAGACACAGAGACCACACACACTGCAGCTAAATACAGCTGTCAATCATATTCTCAGCATTTCCTCCTGTTCTGTAGTTATTTACAGGAATGACAATCATGGTATATAATAACCATGGTATATCAATAATATATATAACCACAGAACAGGATGAAATGCTGAGAATATATATTATTGTCAATTATAGCAAAAAAAAAAAGTACAAGAAAATTATGTCTACAACTAATGAAGACAATGCAGTTAAGGCTGTCAGTTGTTCTTTTGTACATTTTTGATGCATTTGCCATCTTTCTGATATGTTATTTTTGCCGTCATCAATTTTTGAAGCCTTGTTGTCTAGCAACCCCATTTATTATAAAAACATGCTTTTTTAAAAATAGTAGTTTAAGAAGCATACAAAAAGCATAGAGGTTTACTAGAAAATCTACAGTCGATAAGATTGCTTTAGTTAAACAACATTGAACATCCAACAGATTAAATATGTCATTTCTATACTTTCAGCCTCTATTTAGCCAATATTAGTTTGAATTTGAGTCTCTCTAGACATTTTCTCCATCTTTCTGCCTTCTCTGTTTCTCTCTCTTTCATGCTATACCACTTTATTTTTTGAACACGGCAAAGATGCATAATTAAGCTGGCAGCGAGTCTCATCAGATGTTTCGCTGCCATTTGTGAAGTCACAGAGCAAATGAGCGAAGCTCGTGAGAGCCGACGGCCCTCGAGGGACCGAGCGCTGGCCTCTCTTCTCCTGCCACGGCCCCGTTCCAGCGAAGAGTCCCTCGGCCCCTCCGAGCCCCGGCTGGATAAATATTTCAGCCGCGCTTTCGCCTGGCTTAAGTCGTTATCGTTACGCATCGCGCTTCAAAGATCTCACTGCTCCTCGCCGGTCATTCTTTCATCTGTGTAAGGGGTGGATCACTCCTTTGCTCTGCTGCCAGAGAGATCTTTCTACTCTTTTCCTTTCTCGCTAATTCAATCTTCTCTTTATACCAGCATCTTTGGACTGACTCCCACATGACAGGCGAGTTTGAGCCCTGCTGTGTTTAATGGCTCTCTCTCACGCACGGTATCTGTCTGCGTCTGTCAAATGAATCTGCCTGGTTCAGAACGGGCCGGCTCTAATTGCAGTGTGTAACGGATTTAGATATGATCAACTCTCTGACAGCTGGGATTTGAAAGGTCAGGAGCTCCAAATCTAATGACAGCGAAACCAAGAGCAAGCTGTCGCCTGGAAACAATAGAACTCCGGCAGTCGTGCCCAGGTGGCCAAGGCAACGTCACGCGCGCCGCTTCAAATATTCAGACTGGATTCCAGGAATGTAAAAGAGAACACCCATTAATTCTGACCCGGGGAATGATTCTCACAGCTGTTTTGGATGTTTTGTGGCGATGCTGGGGCACAAGAGGCTCTTTATGTCTGTTTTTGCTTGACTGAAACATTTTAATGAAGCAGAGCGGAGGGTGTTTTAGTCAACAGCAGTTCCACAGAAACCTAACTCGCTATATATCACTGTTTTTCACTTTAAAGAAATCTGAAAGCTGTGGTTGCCAGAACTTTATTGTGCAATAAGAACATTTATCAACAGCCATTTATGATTTATGATTTGAACAATTTACAGTAAACACGCATATTTCATTAGCTGATTTAATGTTAATTAGAGATGCACCGATTGCAATTTTCTTGGCCGATTCCGATTTCAGATTTTTTGTTAGTGTGATCTGCCGATACCGATTTCTGCTGATTCTGATTTTCTTTCTAAGAACTATAATTGAAAGCATATACAAACAAAAATATACTTTTCTTCAATGCAAAGTTTTATTTTCATAAAAAAACACAAGTAAAAAGTCAGTATTAAAATAAGAACAAGAAAATTGCAAACAACAGCACAAATAAATGCAATAGAATAAAGAGAGCTATGAAACTACATTTTTCAGGTTAAGTAAGTTTTTATTCAGGTAAGAAATACTTACATCCAGTGTTATTTTACATTTGATTACTTTAATTTCACGTTTTAGCGCAGTTAGCCACTCATTTTGGTATTTGTGGCTCACAAGCTGTTTGAAACTGAGCGCGGCTTGTGTGCGATCCACTAATATAGATCAGTGATGGTGCGCACGCTTTTGGTGTAAGCGTGAAACCTGTGGGAATGACTAAAATAATGCGAAATACAAGCATTTAACCAGAGCGAATGAGACGTGTGTGAGAGAGAAGGGTCGTCGGAGAGAAGAGAGCGCGAATGCGCGGCTGATGTTATTGTCTCTGCCACTGGTAACAAAACGGATCGGCTCTGAATCAGAAAGAAGTGAGACTGACCGACCGATCACCGATCCGGGCCGATCATGAGGAAAATCGGCCGATTCCGATCCCTGGCC
>NW_015555783.1:425212-427639 GCF_001515605.1 Sinocyclocheilus anshuiensis | reverse complement strand
CTCTACTGAAACAGTTCACACTTCAACCCCCAACCCCCCCCCCCTTGGTGTCTTAATGATTTTGAATTAATATTTCTCTCTATCTGCCTGGATTATCTTTTCTGTGAGTACGTCATTTCGTTATGGGATTGTTTCACTTTTCAGTTTTTTCGATTCAACTATATTTATCTTTTTTTTTTTTATTACAAGTACAATGAACATTTCCATCGCTTCTTCTGCCATCTTGGGTGGATTTTGGATCTTAATGCAATGCATTTGCCATACAATTTGATTGGCCGAATACCTCAAGCGTGTGATGGAAATGTTACACCCCTTACCATACTGTGATGCCGTGTCCCAGAGTGACGAGACAAAAACAAGAAAATCCATTATAAACGAGGCATTTGTTGCATCCAGTGGGTCATAATTACGGATTATAATGACTTATACTGTCTTTTTACACGTTGCATTGCATCGCGCCGCGTAAACATAAAACCATGTCTGCATTTGTGATCGGAGAAATGACAAACTACAAACGCTACTCTACACTGCTCAAAACTCGTGTTTGAATCGTCAGTGGCAAATTCTTTAAATATAAAAAACATACTTACAGTTTGTGAGTCAGAACAGCCGGCATTGTAGTCTACTCTCCCAGGATCAGGAAACAGTCCTCCATAAAAATGCGCTGGAAACATCGGAATATTTGGGTTGAACTGTTCTGGAACAGTGTTGTAAATACAACTTAACCCCTTATTTCTAGTCGTGTCCTCTTTTGGAAGGCAAAACTAAGTAGTTTTGCTTTCACAATGAAACAGCATCACACACGGCGGGCTAGAGTGAGCGACACCAAGAGCTTGTAACACTCCAAAGAGAAAGGAAAAATTGAAATCGCATCATATGACCCCTTTAAAAATCAAGAGTTTTCAATAATATAGCATTTGGCATAATGCAATATTGAGTGAAATTGTGCTTTTTTTATTGCCTTGAACTGTTTTCTACATTTTTTTGGCATTGAATTAATCATAGCTATGTATAATGAACTTTTTTCTTTTGTTGCAATTTTTTTTTCTTTTGCTGACTAATAAAGCATTACGGGTCTTATCGGCAAGCAAGAACTTTTACGTCAATCACAGTGTGAACGAAGAACCAAGAGAACTGAACTACAAGTGTAAACATACCCTCAGTCGAACCAGTGTTCACACTTATTCAAATGAACCAAACTAAAAGCATCGAATCAGTTCTGCCAAGTGCAAACACACCCTTGGTTTTTTCATAGGAACACACCTACGATTCCTATGTAGAGAGGTTGCTGGGTTTTGAAGCAGAGCCAGAGACTCCCACAAAGCAGATTGAAATGAGTGTGTGAATGAGAGAGAGAAAAAGCTCACGGAGTTAGAGAAAGTGAGAAAAGGTGAGCATATCGAGTTACGGCAGACTGATTGAAAAACAAAAAATGAGGAAAAAAGTGTGAGAACGAGAGAGAGAATAAAAAGGAGAGAGAGTATTTGATGCGAGGCAGGCAGTCTTCCTGCAGTCTCATCTCATCAGTCCGGTGAAAGAGAAAGGGAGGATCAAAGCTCCAGTTCTTGCCTCAGAGACACCCAGAGAACTATCCCCGAACACGTCCTACCGCACACCTTCTCCCGCTTCACGCAACCACACACACATACAACACATCTGTCATCCGCTCCGCCGCTGAGAAGAGCAGTTCACCTAAAAATAACATTTTTTGTCATCATTTACTCACCCTCAATGTCGTTTCAGCCCCGTATTATTTTCTTTCTTCTATGGAACACAAAAGGAGGCAGGAATATAATAGCTGATCTTTTCCATACAACAAGTGGATGGTAATTTATACTGCCAAGTGACTTAAAAATAGTCCATGCGACACTATATTCCAAGTCTTGCGCAACATTTCCTCACTCAAAGCTGTTGTGTTGCTTCAGTATGTTTGTACTTTCTTCTACACTGGAAGCTCCTGTCGTCAAGTCAAATTCCTTGTGTGTGTAAACATACTTGGTAGTAAAGCTCTTCTGATTCTGATTCTGATTAACAGGTTTAAATGCATCTAAGGTCAGAAAACATTGTAATTTTCTCAGAATATACATTCAATATTAGAGTAATTTGTCAATGATTTCGAAACGATTCGTTCGAAGCAGTTCTGAGCGTAAGGTCTGTAAACCCCTCCCTTCCATATGCCTACTCTGCTCTGATTGGTCAGCTGGCCAAGTCTGTTGTGATTGGTACAGAGAGGGGTGCGCGAGTGCTACCATTAACAAAGCACCTTTACATAAAACAATAATATAGTGCTCCAATCGGTTCTTAAAATAATAACATAAAAACATTTTGTTTAACACTTATGCAAGCAAATCGTGCCAGCTAAAGTTTAGCTGCTAAACTGTAAACACTTAACAAAACAATAATGGTGGATACATTAGCCGAGGGCTG
>NW_015555783.1:421596-423589 GCF_001515605.1 Sinocyclocheilus anshuiensis | reverse complement strand
AATCACCTTGGACCCCTCACACCCAGCCCACTTTCTCTTCGAACTGTTGCCTTCTGGTCGGCGCTACAGAGCACTGACCACCAGAACAGCCAGGCACAAGAACAGTTTTTTCCCACAGGCTATATTCAGTCTGAACAATTAATCTTTCATAATTATACATCGTCCATCACAACTAACATAGTTATACTTATATTAAACTGCACACTTTGTAAATAACATATCTGCACACTAATAAACATATCTGTACATTTATCTAAATAATTTAATTTTTTCCTATACTTCTATTTCTGTATATAATACATTATTCAGTTTTTCTTTTTTATTATATTAGTGTTATATTACATCCCTACTGTGTTATTCCTATGTATGTCTGCACTATCATGTATGTCTGCACTATGTTTGTACTTTCTTCTACACTGGAAGCTCCTGTCGTCAAGTCAAATTCCTTGTGTGTGTAAACATACTTGGTAGTAAAGCTCTTCTGATTCTGATTCTGATTAACAGGTTTAAATGCATCTAAGGTCAGAAAACATTGTAATTTTCTCAGAATATACATTCAATATTAGAGTAATTTGTCAATGATTTCGAAACGATTCGTTCGAAGCAGTTCTGAGCGTAAGGTCTGTAAACCCCTCCCTTCCATATGCCTACTCTGCTCTGATTGGTCAGCTGGCCAAGTCTGTTGTGATTGGTACAGAGAGGGGTGCGCGAGTGCTACCATTAACAAAGCACCTTTACATAAAACAATAATATAGTGCTCCAATCGGTTCTTAAAATAATAACATAAAAACATTTTGTTTAACACTTATGCAAGCAAATCGTGCCAGCTAAAGTTTAGCTGCTAAACTGTAAACACTTAACAAAACAATAATGGTGGATACATTAGCCGAGTGCTAACGTGACTAACAAGTGAAACAATACAGTTTGTAAACCAAAATATGTCTACATTCCCCCTCGGTAGAAATCGCAGTCCGTCCGGGCGACATAGACCGGATCAAAAGGGTACTTTTCCGCATAGAGAAGCAGTCCTCGATAAAATGATGAACAAAAGGTTTGCATTGTATTGTGGACAAAAATGAATTTTAACCACTGATTCTTCACATCATCATCTTTCAGCAATGAAAACAAAACAAACTTTCACAGTGCCTTTTCAACATGATGTAAACACACTAACTAGTGGAAGTGTTTGTGGGCAGGTCGGAGTGGTCGTATTTCGCAGGCAGGCCGGGATTATGCAAATGTGTTACCTAGTGACGTATATCGCTAACAGGCAGAAGATTAGAAAATATGACGACTCGTTAAGGCGATTCTGAGTCGACTCTCTTTTGAGAGAAAATATCTTTATTTATCATGCACTTTTTTGATTAACAACTTTGCAGACTGTTTACATTTAAGGATCGCTACGTTACAAACTGCAGAACAGATATTTTTCGAAAACCCATATGACCTGCTAATAAGTATAATAACTGTAAGTTAAGTGGTCTAAATGTATTTATATGTAAGTATATATTCTGTGGAAGGCGTAGGACCAAGAAATGTTTGTTCAATTGGCTTTCCTACCTGCCTGTCAACATATATACTGTGTGTGTGTGTGTGTGTGTGTATACAGGTGCATCTCAATAAATTAGAATGTCGTGGAAAAGTTCATTTATTTCAGTAATTCAACTCAAATTGTGAAACTCGTGTATTAAATAAATTCAATGCACACAGACTGAAGTAGTTTAAGTCTTTGGTTCTTTTAATTGTGATGATTTTGGCTCACATTTAACAAAAACCCACCAATTCACTATCTCAACAAATTAGAATATGGTGACATGCCAATCAGCTAATCAACTCAAAACACCTGCAAAGGTTTCCTGAGCCTTCAAAATGGTCTCTCAGTTTGGTTCACTAGGCTACACAATCATGGGGAAGACTGCTGATCTGACAGTTGTCCAGAAGACAATCATTGACACCCTTCACAAGGAGGGTAAGCCACAAACATTCATTGCCA
>NW_015555783.1:420122-420779 GCF_001515605.1 Sinocyclocheilus anshuiensis | reverse complement strand
CACTCAATTGAAAATGTACACATAACGTATCAATCGTACTTACAGGTTGTGGTTCGGAGAGCTTGTTAGTCCAAATTAAGAAGCCAACGAAGATAAAAGCCAAGATTAGAGCAGTCCTTGGTAAAATGACATGCACACAACAAAAGGTTCGAACTGTATTTCTGTGGTATCCTTGAACACAGCGTCTTCTCAACATGATGTAAACGCACTAACTAGCGGAAGTGTTTGTGGGCAGGTCAGACTCTGTTCGTATTTTGCAGGCAGGCGGGGATTATGCAAATGTGTTACCCAGTGACGTATACAGGCAAAAGATTCGAAAATATGACGACTCGTTAAGGCGATTCAGAATCGACTCTCTCTTTTGAGAGAAAATATCTTTATTTATCATGCACTTTTTTGATTAACAACTTTGCAGACTGTTTACATTTAAGGATCGCTACGTTACAAACTGCAGAACAGATATTTTTCGAAAACCCATATGACCTGCTAATAAGTATAATAACTGTAAGTTAAGTGGTCTAAATGTATTTATATGTAAGTATATATTCTGTGGAAGGCGTAGGACCAAGAAATGTTTGTTCAATTGGCTTTCCTACCTGCCTGTCAACATATATACTGTGTGTGTGTGTGTGTGTGTGTATACAGGTGCATCTCAAT
>NW_015555783.1:406976-420108 GCF_001515605.1 Sinocyclocheilus anshuiensis | reverse complement strand
TGATAGACACGCATCTATATATATATATATATATATATATATATATACGGTGTGTATGTATGTATGTATGTAAATGCAATTTTCATATAATAATTTTTTTATGTTAAAAACATTTTATTAAAATACATATATATATATACTGCAATTTTCATATAATTATATTTAATGTTAAAAAACATTTTATTAAAAAAGTACAGTCAGTAAAACCATTGTAAAACCTTTTCTTTTCCAATCAATTTAAGGAAGAATGATTGTGCAAATGATTGACACAGAAAGGCCCTTCACCTGTATGCATGTTCTTTGTTGTGTGTTTTATTTGATTTGTAAATCTTTTTAACTCTTTCGATGAGATCAGTATGTTCTGATTGCTATCGGCAGATTTAATTGCCAGATCTCATGCAGCTCTGTGAGATAAGAGCGCTCCAGCCCTCCCTGTCCCAGTGTGTCATCCCAGCCCTGACTTCAGAGACGAAGCGCTGTAATTGATATTCCGACAGCTGTTCAGGAGCGCTAGGTTGACTGGACAGAAAATCCACTTGGCATGGCTCACAGGGATGAGAAGGACTTGGCGGCAGTGACATATGGTGCGCTGTAAGCCACCATCATCCTCAGACTTTCTGCCGTCAAGCGCTCGCTGGCTGAGGCGCTGGAGCGGTGAGAGTCTCGCAGCCGAGCCGCTCTGAAATAGAGCTTGTTATCTTTGGCCTGAGATGGTACGGTCCGTGTTTGTACCCTCAGGCTGCGGGTTTATCAGTCAGATATGTAGTAGATGACCCTTATCAGCCTGCTGATTTGATTTACCGCCAATTGTAACGCCTCGCTGTAAAGATTTGCTTTCAGTGGGTCTGTTATTTCCTCTGAATGCTCTTTTAAATTGATTGTTGCAGCATAAACTAACCAGCATCTATGGCTAGTGGTAATGCCACTGTGCAATTTTCAATGAAATAGCATATGAGATACTGTAAACTGCAATAAAGATATGCCGTTTGTATTAATTTGGTTTATCTGTTTTTGTTTTGTTGTTGTTGTTGTTGTTGTTTTTGTTTTTTTACACATACACGTACATACATACATATTAATTATTTATTATTTTATTAATAATTAATTAATTATTATTTATTATATATGTCTATATTAATTAAATACACATAAAATAAAATTAGATTTATAACAGAATTTCCTAAATAAAAATGTATACTGTCATAATTTATTTTGTAAATTACATTTCAAATAGCTATTATTTATTTTTCTATATGTACCAAATAGTTTCGCATAATTGCACAAAAGTATATATTTGCCAGATAGTTTCACATCATTACACAAAAGTGTATATTTGACTATTAACACATTCAACTGCTTCACAACACAGGTTTTATGTTTCTTATCATTCTGTGTTCTCTCTCATGTTATGTAATAAAATAATTTCACTTTCACAACTATATATTTATGTTCATGTATTTATTTGTTAAGTAGCCATATAATGGGCGGCATAATGTGCAGTCAGATGATCATTATCGTAAAATAAACCCCTTCGGGATGATACAGATCAGATCACACTGTTGAGGTTTATTTAGCAATAATGATCATCTAAATGTGCATTATCCTTTATACAAATACCAGGCTTATTGTGCATTTCGCCTCAGTCCTTAATAGGGATATGCTGGTATCAAATTTTCATGTTGCGATTAATTGCTAATGCTTTTTTATTAGTGCTTCAGCACACCAGCCCAGATGTTTAACCCAGATGCTTAGATGCAGTACGTCAAAGAAGAATCGTGCACAATAACACCGGGAGTGTCTATTAACAAGGTAGTACAAACAGGGTCTGTTGTGATTTCATGTTGATTTTATAGAGGCAGTCCTGAAGCTCTCAATGTGTTCAACAGGGCTCTGAATGATGAGTAACTGGGGAAAATCAGTGTTAAAGACTTCTGTCAGCCACAGACAAGCTTGAAAGTAAATGCCGCTGCATTTAGGCTAGTTTAAACAGCGGCCTTTGATTGGAATTACCTGGAGGTCTGGAATTGGTATTGATTTATTAAGAGATACTGTTAAAGGAATTGCGCTTAATGGAATTGAATTCACGGGAGGAGTGCATCGCTGCTTATCTTCAAAGCCTCAGCAACCCTTTTGGTCCCTGAGTGAAATTAGTCTTCATGATCTTTCAAAGTAGCGAACAAAGTGCAATTACCTTCAATATGGACCTGCAGTGTTGTTGTTAACTGTAGCTTAAATTAACTGTAGCTACACATAATGTAAAAGAGTTCAACCACAGTCAAGTTATCCAAACAAAAGTGGAGAACTACATTAAAGCAATGGAAGGAGGTAATGTCTTTTTAAATGCATACCCATTGTGGCAATATAATTTTTAGCAATCAGACAGTGTTTACATGGTACAAAAACAATAAGGATGTCAGTTTGCATTAAAGGATGATATTTTACTCGAAATAAGTGAAAGCATTTAATATTTATGTATTTAAATTGCAAATAAAAAGTTCCATCCATTTGGATTACACGGTTTTAATATTAACTAATAAATGTTGTCAGTCATACAGTATAAATGAAACAGGTAAGAAACAAATAAGATTTCAGCACTCAAAAAAATAATAAATATAAAATATAAAATAAATAAAATCATTAAATAATAATTAACTATTGACATCTATTTGATTTTAATTAAATAATCATATATTTAAAATGTATTTATTCAAATGCCTTACAATCAGCATAAATCTATGGAAGCTTGTTTCCACCATGAGAAAAAAAAAAAATTAATAAAAAGGTAATTGCAACTTTTTATGTCACACTTCTGACTTTTTTTCTTTCAATTGCAAAAAAAAAGTCATTCTTAAAAATCATAAATTCTTAAAAAAAAAAGGGATTCTAAGTTAACGTCTGTCACACTCCTGGACGTTGTGGTTGTGTTTTCTCCCTCATGTGTTCACCATGACCTAGTTTTCCCTCGTGTTTGATTGTATCATTATGTTCAGGTGTGTCTTGTCATTACCCTCATTTGCTCTCCTTTTTAAGGCTACGTCCACACGAAGCCAGAGCTTTCCCCAGATCCGTGTGGATGAAACGCCTATACGATACAAAATTTATGCGTATACATTTAAATGCGTCTCCATGTGGATGGGGCCTAAGTCGTAGTCTGACTACTACTGTTTTTCGTCTGGTCTTAACATTACGTGTGTGTGTATCTTGCCTGCCTTATGTGGATAACCCTTCTGGGGATGTATTAAAGACTGTGTACCGTTATCTTCATCGTATTCGTGCGCTTCTTCAACACCGCTGCGTGACAGAAGACCAGACCACAGAGAGTGAAGCGGCGTGTAACCCTTCGTTTATTTTTTTCGTTTTTTTTTTTTTTAGAGTGTTTTGTTTTGTTTTTTGTTCATGGACCGCCCAGAATTCCTCCTCCTCCTGTTGGAGCAGGGGGAAAGATCTCTCGAGGACAATACTAGACTGTTATTAGAAATAGCTCACTACACCAGCTATCCGGACAACGTGCTCTGCCATAGAGGAGAAACAATAATGTACAGTATGTGGAAAATAATGTGTTTTTTGAACCTTAAATCACATAAACACATTTCATTACACCAAATACACAAAATAATGTTATTTTTAGCAACATCATATGACCCCTTTAAAGAAATCCTACCTGTTTCATTTATGTGTGTCTGACAAAAAAGCATCACAATACGTAATTACTTTTTTAGAGTATTAGGTTAAAACTGTGTAATTCAAATGGATGGAAATTTTATATGCAATTCACATACATAACTCTTAAATTTAGGTCTAAATATTTGTCGAAAACACAATGCTGAACTGTAAATAATGTTTGATTGGTTTATTTATATGAACTGTTTCAAATGAACTGAAATGAAATGAAAGCGAGAAAAGACATTTTAGGAGCTCATGTTTGATTATCACCTCAACTCGGCTGTAAAGCTGCACTGTGACAAAAAACAGCAATGCTGCATTTTGACACACTATGTTTACTGCTCGTCGGTAAAAGTAGTTTGTTACTGGAAAAGCTACATTGTTTTAAAAACAGGAAAGGTACTGTCACGCTATGGAAAACTGTTGTTAATTCAGTGGAGTCGCTACCTCTAGTTTTTTCTCTCCTCTCAAACTACACAAGGCAGAAAGCAGTTTACCCAGAGATCAGAAAATGTTGTTCTCATTAGAGATAAAGATAGTGAGCGAAGCCTTGCTCCTCATGAACGGATCATCCGTCAAAACGTGCCTGCTTTTAGCAGACCTTCAGCAAAAATAGAATGATAATTGCATCAATTAGTAACAGTGGGGAAAACAGAAGCGGTTGTTCGGTGGGGAGATGAATGTTGGTGTGCTGGATGGAGGAGGAAGGAGAGGTTTGGTCCTCAAATATACAAAAATATAGGAGTACTGCACCAAAAAATAGGATGTTTTTCAGTGGAACACTACAGGAGAAGTTTTAAGAATCATTATGCAGCTTTTTCCACCATACGTTGACTATTTATATGACGATATCTAAAATGTATTTTTAAAAAAGCCATAGAAGTAGTCCATTGTGCACTGTATTTCAATAAATATACATGAGGGACATAAACTTAAAGTGACACAAAAAGAAAGAAAGAAAGTTACAACATGGGCTCATTTGGAAAAAAAATCATATTCATACACAGTGTTGGGGTAACGCATTACAAGTAATGCGAGTTACGTAATCAGATAACTTTTTTCAAGTAACTAGTAAAGTAACGCATTCGTTTTTAATTTACAAGAAAATATCTGAGTTACTTTTTCAAATAAGTAACGCAAGTTACTTTTTTTTCCCATTTATTGATTGAAAGCTCTCCTGTCCCCATATTGAGAGAAATCGGGAGTAAGATCTTACTTTAGTTCTAGAATAAATGTGAACATGCATTAATTCATCTCACTCACAAAAAAAAAAAAAAATTAGTTTTCCTCAAAATAAATAAAAAAAAACAGTTAAAAGCAACTCAGAATATGACGCAAAGCTGCAATAATTAAATATGTTAAATAATACAAATATCCTTTATGTATTTAATCCCATTTTATTAAAGGGGTCCTATTATGCTCTTTTACAAAGTCTTGATTTTGTTTTGGGGGTGTACTAGAACAGGCTGTCTAGGTTGTTCGAAAAACACATTTTTCACATATTTTACATTATTACAACACCTCTCTCCCCAGTCTGGCATGAACGGCTTGAATAGTTCCTGTATCAAATGAAGTCCCGCCCTATGAAATATGAAATGTGCTGTGATTGGTTAGCTGGGCCAGTGTGTGCTGATATTAAAAGCAAACAAGCAAGCCCAGCCCAGATTTAAAAAGTAACGCAAAAGTAACGTAATGCATTACTTTCAAAAAAAAGTAACTAAGTAACGTAATTAGTTACTTTTTTTAGGAAGTAACGCAATATTGTAATGCATTACTTTTAAAAGTAACTTTCCCCAACACTGTTCATACAATTCAGTGCAGTATCCAGATGAAATGAACACTACACTGAAACCGACTTTGAAACAATTAGAAACTGTTAGTAAATTTCACAATCACAAAGAAACCGCAAGTAACACATTGAATTAAATGTGAACTTTTGAAGTATAAAGACTTAAATAGTATTTTCTTGTGCAGTTCTTTGCACAATATTACTGTATGTTAAGATCTCAAACACTTTTACCATAGTGCATGATTTTTTAACTAATACATATTGATGTTTGCATTACGTAACTATCTCCATACAGTATATATGGCTTTTCTGATGTAAACTTACTCGGTAGCTCACCTTGAAACTCAGGTTGGAACAAAAGAGCTGAAAGACTTGTAGAAGCAAGCTAAAATGACATGGTTGCTTCAGAAAATGTGTTTTTATCTCATGCTTGCTTTTGTTAACGCTATCATTTTGTTTGAATTATTTTCAAATGCGATAGAGCATTAACCTTTTACTGGACATTTCTGAACTGCCACGATACATACAACAAGAAACAAGAAAAACTGAAAGATTTATGTTCATCTGTTTCACAAAACTTTGCCACCTAAAGGACATTTAAAAGCATCATTAAACGTGCAAGAAGCAACCTAATATTATTTTGCTGAACGTTTTTTTTTCCAGTGATTCTCATCATGTCATTCCAAAACATTACAAAATGACTTTTTTTTTCTTTTGTAGGAGATATTTTGAAAACATTAGGGTCCAAAGCATGCAACATTTGGACACCTTTAGATTACACAGACGTGCGTCTTGAAAAAACATTTTTGCTGATTTGCAAAGAGGCCTAATATTACCTAATTTAATCATGCTGAGTTAAAAAATATCAATAGAAACATTCCATCCAGTGTTTGCACAAATTAACAGTGTAGACCTTTCAAATAATATGAATGTATCAGCTAAAATGCACTTATCAAAATAACAAAAGTATTATATAAAGTATGAAAAATCTATTTAACTTACAATATATAAATTCTCCATTTAAAGCCCACAAATTTTACATAAACACAAGTTTATCAATAAATCAGCGTTTCCCCAACAAAAATCTGTCATTTCTGTTGCTGTGTGGGTGTAGTTGTTACGGAGCCGACGAGACGAGAGGCGTGCGGATCCATATGCAAGCTTTTAATCTAGAACAAAGTCAAAACAAGCAAGGGTCCGATAATGGCAAACAGGTATATAGAGGGCAAGACACAAGAGTAGTCCAGTGAGCGGGCGTGGTCGATCTCCGGCGAACAATGTCCAAACAGGGTATTCCAAAGGGTTAATACGAAACACAGGCTATGGTCCAGGCGAGGTGCAAACAGTATTCAAACAGGGCGAGATGAGAGGGATAATCCAGGACAAGTGAAAATCAGGAAACAGGCAAACAGGAAACTAGACTAGAGAACTAGAACTCAAACTAGTAACAGGAACTGGCTCTGCAAAGTAACTATCGACTAGGGTAGCGATATGTGCTTACAATACTTGGCAGTAAGAGCAAGGAAGTCCATGGCTTATGTAGCATGTCTGATTGGATTCAGCTGTGTGTGTGTAATCAGTGCATTCAGCTGTGTGTGTGTAATCAGTGCAATGGATGATGGGAACTGTAGTCCGGGTGAAGTGCAACAGTAGTGTGGTGCAAGAGTCCATAGTAGTGAGCGGGTGATCTCAGGTGGTGAGCGAACGGAAGTGCATGGACCGGATTCGTGACAGTAGTAAAAATAACAGGCATAAAATAATGTCTTCAGAATCATTCATGTGTGAAAATTGACTCTGAATCGAGCAAATAGTTGTAACCTGACAAAGTTTTTTTCTGCTGATTAAGGGATAATACAAGACTTTTTTCACCTTACAAATAATACGAAACACAGGCTATGGTCCAGGCGAGGGGCAAACAGTATTCGAACAGGGCGAGATGAGAGGGATAATCCAGGACAAGTGAAAATCAGGAAACAGGCAAACAGGAAACTAGACTAGAGAACTAGAACTCAAACTAGTAACAGGAACTGGCTCTGCAAAGTAACTATCGACTAGGGTAGCGATATGTGCTTACAATACTTGGCAGTAAGAGCAAGGAAGTCCATGGCTTATGTAGCATGTCTGATTGGATTCAGCTGTGTGTGTGTAATCAGTGCAATGGATGATGGGAACTGTAGTCCGGGTGAAGTGCAACAGTAGTGTGGTGCAAGAGTCCATAGTAGTGAGCGGGTGATCTCAGGTGGTGAGCGAACGGAAGTGCATGGACCGGATTCGTGAGAGTAGTAAAAATAACAGGCATAAAATAATGTCTTCAGAATCATTCATGTGTGAAAACTGACTCTGAATCGAGCAAATAGTTGTAACCTGACAAAGTTTTTTTCTGCTGATTAAGGGATAATACAAGACTTTTTTCACCTTACAAATGGTTGTCAAAAGCAAAAAAGCTACAAAATGCACATTTTGTGAGAAATTGTGATGAGCTCGAGCAGGGGCGTAAATCTCGTCTAACAGTAGGGGGGGACAATAAACAATAAATAAATAAAAATTTCTCAAGAGCAATATTTGAAGGGGACACAAGGTGTGAGGGGGAGCATATTTTCTTAGCGATAGATGCTATTTACACTAAGTGAAAGTAGCAGTATTTGTTTTGTGATATGCTATTTACACTAAGTGCAAATAGTGCATCTTCTGCTATATTACACTGAACAGTCCATCAAAACTGCCCAGACAGTGTATAATTTATAAAAGCATTGAAAACCTGTTTGATAAATTGGTAATATTGTGCTAAGGTTATATAAAATTAATATTTTGTCTAACTACATACTGTAATTTTCATGTCCAAAGGTTTGTGACAAACACCACTTGCGGAGGTAGAGAGTGAGGTGTGTCCATTTTAGAGAGCATTTTATTTAGGCAGTGCCTATTTACACTAAATGAAAATAGCAGTATTTTCTTAGCGATATGCTATTTAAACTAAGTGCAAATAGCTATAGATTATATTTATTTGTTAAAATAGCAGGATTTTCTGCTATTTATACTGCTTATTGTAAATAGTGGCAATGATCTGGATCTCAGTATTGTAGTACATTATAAAACAGTATGCAATAATAACTTATTGGGTGTACATTTTAATTTTAATTCAAATTATTAAATGGATGCCACCTTATTGGGACAAAAGCCCTCCCTAACCCTACCCGATACTTTTTCAACTTTTTGATTATTTCCTTCATTTTTATTAAAAAATAAACGCTTTTCTGATGTGATTTGAAATTTGAAAAGGGAGAAAAAAAGTTCACCAAAAGGCAGATTCGAACCCAGGGGGATCGCGTCAAAAGGTGGATTACACGCGTTTTACTATCTGCACCACTAGAGCTAATGACTAGTGACCGTCTTTTGTAATGTTGACTAGCCCAATCACACGTTGGTGGATGGAGTTAGCGTAATAGCCTTTGCCAACGATTTTTTTTTTATTCCCAACAGTTAAACTGTTGCCCACAGAAAAAAAACAGGGAGGAAAAAAATGTGCTGCAGCACCCCCACTTCCCGCGCCTATGATGTATACACAGAGGAATGGCTTACTACTATTAGTGCAGCAGGGAGACCGTGCCAAATTAGGCAACTCCAAGCTGTTGTGGTCGTGCCGTGACAACGCTCGTGTCCGTTGTATCCGTCACAATGTTGCCAAGTCCGCGGTTTTCCCGTGGAATTGGGCTACTTTATCACTGTGGCTGCGGGTTGTTTTTCATGTCCGTGGGTTGAAGCGACCCAATAACGTGTATTTTAGCCCCCAGAACGCGATTTTTACCGGGGGACCCCCTCGAAACGCGGTTAGTTTTGAGTAGCAATTAGGCGGGTTTTGTTATGAAAACCTGGCAACCATTTCCCTCAAGCAGGTAACGTTAGTATTGCTAACATAGCGGATTTATCGAAAAAATACATTGGCATCATCTGTATTAAAGAGAAACTAATCACTTTATCCGATGTTTAAGTGAAGAAATTAGCCTTGACAGCCTTACTTACTGGACTTCCTCAACAATTGGCTTTGTTCTCTCTCACCGGACTTGTGTGTGTGTAGGTGATGTAAAAGTCGAAAGCAGGCATTTGGACCAAAGTGAGGCAAGGGAGGGGAAGACTCAAAATGTTTCTAAACTTAAAACGCATTATTGCCCCGTTTGTGTTGTTTTACTACTTACACAATTATTTACAATACACAGACTGGTTTTTAATCATATTTTTTAGGGGGGACAACCCTCAGATGGGGGTTATATTTAAATAATATAATATAACATAATATACAAATTTAATTATGCAAATACAATTACATTTAAATATCTCTAAATGTAATTAAAGTATAAATTTATTTTTAGTAGCGTTAATGAAAAAGGATTTAAGTTTGTTTTTACAAAATTATCTTTAAATCAAAAAAGCGTTTCATTTTAAATGGCCAGTTAAACACGACACAATGCTCATAGTCTGTTTGTTATGTTTTACTTCTGCAAGTGTGCTTACAATTCACATTCCATTCCATTCCCAGTGATATCTTATCTTTACAGTCCCTCAGGGTTACATCAATTCACTTTTTTTGCAGGGAGAATCTGGGCCACTGCTCCAGAGGCCGGCCTTTTAGGGACAGTCTACTCCTGTGACTTGCTCACAATATCCCAGGAAATGGTGCATGAACATTGTCATTAGGCTTTGTTTAATTTCCTTGATAGTGGTCCAATTGTTTAAAGGGAATTATTGTTCATATCTTGTTCAGTCATATAAAGTACATGATCCGGTGGCCTCCAGGAACATTTCTGTACTGTGCCAGTCAGGGACGGGAAGCATTACATCAATCTATGGTTACCAAATTGGATTACTTTTTTTTTAATTTAGAGTCTTTAGGGCGTTTTCCACTTACCTATGTACTTTGGTGTTTTGTAAAAAGTGAAAATTACTGTAATAGCTGAAGATAAAATCACAGGAAGATTTGTGTCTGGCCTCTTAAACTTACTGAGTGGAATAGAATTATAGCAACCATTCACTATGACACCAATTTCATTACACATTACCTGCGATTCTATTTTATAATATTTTGCAGAGTGCTAATACAACAACACTGGTGGAGATTTTCAGTGACTTTCTGAGGTTACATATAGTTGCACCTGCAGTACATGTAGGTGGTGACAAGTGACTTTTTGAGGGAATTATTGAATCACTCAACCAAATTGAAAAACATGGATTCACTGTGTGTTGTTTAGAGATGTGTAGCCTAATATTTAATTCTGATTCTTCCTTTGGAACTGCATGATGACGAAAAATAAACAAATAAAACGTTATCCAGATATAACTTTTTATCTACCTTATTTTTAAGTAACAGTAGGTTAATCATGCCTGGTTCGTCATGACTCCATACAGATGATGCCATTTGTAACTTCAGTGTGCAAGGCTTCTGGTATCATCCACATTCAAATATTTTACCTGCAGAAAACAACAACAACAACAAACAAAAACAGTTTGTTATGCTGCATGATATGGCAAACTGCTATTTGTTGTCATATTATTTCAGTTTTATTTCCTAGTCATAAATGCACTTTGTTATTCTTAGTTATTTAGCCTACCTATAGCAATGAATCAGAAGTATCGCACATTCGAAGAAAACAGCTTACTTCCACATTCTAAAACAAGGTGGATAAAAGCAACATGTTGCCAATGGCCTGAAATTCTAAATTAAATGTTCAACATTCACATATGAGTGAGGTGTTTGGGTGTCCACATAATGTTGGCCATGTATATTTAAAAAGTACTGTACTGCAAACCAAATAAAGAACTGCAATACTCCTTAAGAACACTCATATTGTTTCTTATTTGGTCTGTATTTTGCATTTCATGGACATTTAGTTGTTTTTAAAAAGACTGAATAATGGTTCATAAAGTTATAACAAAAGAAACAGCATTACAGGATCCACAACATGGCTTTTCACTGGATTTAATTAAAACTATTTGTTAAAACACAGTGAATCATATAATCATATAAGGTATAATGTGAAGTAACCATCTTGACATCGAACTCTTGGCATACAGCTTGCAACATGTTTTTAAATATTTGCTCCTAGATTTGTATTCAACGCCAAATTGGCAAAATAGCAAAACATTTTAATAAATGCTGGACTTATTTTAACAGTGCAGTTTTGTTGTTGGCGATAGCCAGGTTGGTTGAACTGTGAAATGTTTCTCTAAGCTCTGACTCTGGACTTCAACAGGAAATGTTGACCATTGACTCCAAAGGAAACCACTCCCATACAGTGTACGAAAGAGACCCACAAACGTCACTATATTATCAGTATATCTCAGAGATATGAAGGCCTTCACAGACCTGGTAGGACATTGATTTGTTGCCCACTGTCAAACCTAAACTCTTCTTTGGGGCTACTACATTTTTTTTAATGTTTCTTGAGCAGCAAATCATCATATTAGAATGATTTCTGAAGGATCTTGTGACACTGAAGACTAAATTAATGTGAAATATATTCACATTTAAATCTTACTAATATTTCACAAATGACTATTTTTTTGATAAAGTAACCTTTGTGAGCACAAGTGACTCTGAATGGTTAAAAATGGCTTAGCAGAAGGTTTGTTATACCCACAGAACCACCAAGCTATGTACATTTGCACTGTATACTATAGTATACTAGGCGAAGCACTTAGTTGCCATAGTGATTTATAAAGTGTGGGTTTTAGTGTGCAGGATGAGAGCTACAGACATGCTCTCAGGAAATGAACATCAACTTCTCTAAATCTTATAAACAAACTGGTGGAGGAGAGAACAGAGGACTGAGGATGAAGTTCATCAAGATTAGTGTTGTTCCCGGTGCATTGTAGGGGAAGCCGGGAGCAGTGTGTGAGAGCTAGACAAGGCATCCATGTGATCAAAGGCCTGTCGTACAAGATCTCAATCAGGCAAGGATGGGTTCTCCGTAATTGGTACTTCAAACCCTACAAGTGGTGAGAGTGAAGGCCTCAGTTCAAAGTCTTCATCACAGACACTTCTGAATATACTGTACCTGGTGTCACGAAGGCACCGGCATCTGTTTGTGCGTTCACTCAGCGGCGTATCCTCTCGTGTTTTGATCTTGAATGAATCAAAAGATTAAAAACAAATGAAGAAATGCTCATCTTGAAGATGAATTAATTGATAAGGATAATATGAATTTGCTATTGAAGTTGATTAAACTGCCTTGATGAGATTTTGAGGCTTTTAAAGCCAATGGGACCTAAAAACATGCAAATATGAGAATATTTAGCCTTGAATTCAGTTGGAATCTGAAGTAAAGTTAATATATTCTCTCTCACAAATAATATTCATGAGAAGCACTGATTTTATTTAAAAAAAAAATTCAGTTCATTACAATTTTCATTTGTAGATGAGCACCACCAATGTCTCCTCTGCCTCATACGAATCAGTAGAAACAAGATGGGGTCATGGCTTTAAGCTGATTAGCTGTAATAGATAAACTCTCAATGCTGTAGGCAATCAGAGCGTATACATGCGCAGAGAGGGCCTCAGAGGAAGAGATGGTGAGACGAGGACCAGGCTTCGAGGAGGATTCAAGCACAGAGGGTGAGGTGGCAAAAGCAATGTTTATATAAGCAGCTAATCAGCGAAACACACCAGGGTTTTGAGGGCTGGTGGAA
>NW_015555783.1:400994-403892 GCF_001515605.1 Sinocyclocheilus anshuiensis | reverse complement strand
TCCAGGGACATGCACAGACATTTTTAGGGGCAGGGGCTCAAGTAGAAAAAAGGGCACTTCTCATATTTATTTAAACATTTTTCTAAACAAAACATTAAATATATTAGGGGTGTGCGATGTTGACAAAAATATATCTCAATATTTTCTGGGATTTTATCGATGACGATATTTTGCAGAGAGTGTTATTGTGCTGGTATTTTAAGGACTACCGTGGACAGCTGACTCCTAAAGGTTTTTTATATTCTGCATATTCTCTGTGGTGATTAGTTCACAGCAGTGATAGAAATTAATCTTTTCCAATAAGGTTAAATTGATTTTTACCTTCATAAAGCCATTTTTTTCTAAAAGTGTGCATCATCTTTTCAGTCAAATTCTTAAATTGAATCAGTCAATTAGAATAATAAGTCACTTGGGCTGTTACCAAGCAAATGAAATCAGTATCGACAAAATTAATCTTTGCAATGTAGAAAAAACACAGAAGCTGCATTAGAAGTGGCATTTAGATGCATTTACACACCGTTTAATGCAGGACATGAATGCATTTAACCTGCAGTTACAAATGCATTAAAGGGGTCATGTGATGTTGCTAAAAAGAACATTATTTTGTGTATTTGGTGTAATGAAATGTGTTTATGCGGTTTAAGGTTCAAAAAACACATTATTTTCCACATAAAAATGTCTACTGCAGAATATTTTATTTGCAAAGTGTCTGGCTTGTCACTTCTTCCTGAGTGTCAGGTGACATTTCTTGAGTAATCATGTACACATCTTTCTTCTTTTTTAATGTTCCACAGATTTATTTAAAGAAATGTGTCAGTTTTTTTTTTCCCACACTAGAAGTGAATGGTTTCCAATCTTGTCTGGTTCCCAACAATCTTTAAAATATCTTCTTTTGTGTTATGCAAAAGAAAGAAATGCATACAGGTTTGAATGATGAAATGTTTTGATGAAATTTTCGTTTAACTATGGAAAACATCAACGTTTCAACACTTTCTGCCATGGAGTTCACATTTTCTGCACTGCATGATATGCCCTGGCAAATGCCTCTGAATAACTTCCAAACGGGTGTAAATTTTGTCTAACAGTGGGGGGGGGACAATAAACATAAAATTAGCATATTTTCTTAGCGATATATGCTATTTACACTAAGTGAAAATAGCAGTATTTGTTTTGTGATATGCTATTTACACTAAGTGCAAATAGCTATTTATACTATATTAAGGATATTCGATATTCTGCTAATTACTTATTGCCAATAGTGGCAATTATCTGCACCTCAGCATTGTAATAAAACAGTATACAGTATACAATAATAACTTATTGAGTGTAAATTTTAATTTAAATTATTAAATGGATGCCACCTTATTGGGACAAAAGCCCTCCCTACACCTACCTACCTGATACTTTTTCAACTTTTTGATTATTTCCTTCATTTTTATTAAAAAATAAATGCTTTTCTGATGTGATTTGAAATTTGAAAACGGAGAAAAAAAGTTAGCCAAAAGGCAGATTCGAACCTGGGTCGATCGCGTCAAGAGGTGGATCACACACGTTTTACCATCTTCGCCACTAGAGCTAATGACTAGTGACCGTCTTTTGTAATGTTGACTAGCCCAATCACACGTTGGTGGATGGAGTTAGCGTAATAGCCTTTGCCAACGATTTTTTTTTTATTCCCAACAGTTAAACTGTTGCCCACAGAAAAAAAACAGGGAGGAAAAAAATGTGCTGCAGCACCCCCACTTCCCGCGCCTATGATGTATACACAGAGGAATGGCTTACTACTATTAGTGCAGCAGGGAGACCGTGCCAAATTAGACAACTCCAAGCTGTTGTGGTCGCGCCGTGACAGCGCTCGTGTCCGTTGTATCCGTCACAATGTTGCCAAGTCCGCGGTTTTCCCGTGGAATTGGGCTACTTTATCACTGTGGCTGCGGGTTGTTTTTCATGTCCGTGGGTTGAAGCGACCCAATAACGTGTATTTTAGCCCCCAGAACGCGATTTTTACCGGGGGACCCCCTCGAAACGCGGTTAGTTTTGAGTAGCAATTGGGCAGGTTTTGTTATCCGATGTTTAAGTGAAGAAATTAGCCTTGACAGCCTTACTTACTGGACTTCCTCAACTATTGGCTTTGTTCTCTCTCACCGGACTTGTGTGAGTGTAGGTGATGTAAAAGACTAAAGCAGGCATTTTGGACCAAAGTGAGGAAAGGGAGGGGGGGACTCAAAATGTTTCTAAACTTAAAACGCATTTTTACCCCGTTTGTGTTCTTTTACTACTTACAATTGATTAAAGTATAAAACATTGTTATTTACAATGCACAGCGTGGTTTTTAATAATATTTTTAGGGGTCCTGTCCCCCCCGGGATTTCTGCCTATGAGTTCGAGCAAAACAGCCACTGTCAGCACCCCAGAATTGGTACGAAACAAGTATTGGATTTCATTCAGCAAATATGATGCAGTACGGTGTTATCATCGTAGAAGAAAGGAAGTTGGTAACACTTTAATTTAGGGACCAATTCTCACTATTAACTAGTTGCTTATTAGCATGCAAATTACTAGCATATTGGCTGTTTAATGTTATAAAGCACATATTAATGCCTTATTCTGTGTGATCGTATTTTAAATCCCTTAATACATAAACTTAACAACTACCTATTAATAAGCAGCAAATTAGGAGTTTACTGAGGCAAAATTCCTAGTTAATTGTTAGTTAATAGTGAGAACTGATCCCCAAATTATACACTGAACAAAATTATAAACGCAACACTTGTTTTTGCCCCCATTTTTCATGAGCTGAACTCAAAGATCTAATACTTTTTCTATGTACACAAAAGGCCTATTTCTCTCAAATATTGTTCACAAATCTGTCTAAATCTGTGTTAGTGAGCACTTCTC
>NW_015555783.1:393601-400575 GCF_001515605.1 Sinocyclocheilus anshuiensis | reverse complement strand
TTGAGTTCAGCTCATGAAAAATGGGGGCAAAAACAAAAGTGTTGCGTTTATAATTTTGTTCAGTGTATGTGAACAGAAAGTCATAGAGGTTTGGATGAGTAAATGATGGCTGAGTTTTCATTTTTGTGTGAACTCTTTAAGTCATTATTGATTTTTTTTTTCTTAAATTTCATATGAAATGTTATTGGAAAATAACTGCATGATGCATTGAAATTCTCATTTTATGTTTCACAGACGAAAATGATGGGGTTTGGAACAGCATGAGGGTCAGTAAACACAAGCCGAATTTTCATTATTGAGTGAACTATTTCTTGAAAAGGCTCTTTCACAGTGCACTGTGGTGGTCATGGATTGTCAGGGTAGGATGAAAGCATCCCGTTCCGGACTTAAGAGACCGGAGACAGAGAGATGGAAAACAAAAAAGTAGAGGGAGTCTGATCGGACCCTGCAGCAGAGGGCCAAGAGGCCAGACGGTCTGAAAGCCAAATTGGCAGCAGAAGAAAGAAGCCATTTGGGACTTCAAAGGTAGGAACCAAGCGATCCGTCCATTTGCAGAGAAAGCGTGTCTGGCTCCTAGAGGCGTGATGAGGTGTAGGTTTAATGACGGCAGAAGGTTTCCTTTGTACAGCCGGCGAGCTGGAGGGAATTGAGCAGAAATTGGGACTATCGGCGGCGCATGAATATGCATGGCCTCCGCGTGGGACGTCATCTCTTGTTAAAGGCTCACTGCCGTCAGAATGGGCTTTTATCTGAGAAATAAAATGAGGAGCTAAAGAGAAAGTGAGAAATGGCTTGCTGCACTTGTCCTTTCATTGAAAAGATGTGTCCTGCCGATAGGCTCCATTTAGCAGAAATTACTGCAAAACTCAATGTTCCTCTATCAAGCAAAGCATCAGCACGCCATCCTGTCGGAAATGTTATTATTTGAGCCGCTGGAGAATAACGCTGAATTTTTAATAAGTCTGAATCAGGACTGAATTTCTGGGGTGATGAGATGAGAATTAGCTTTAGCAGTAAATCAACAGCTCAATTCAAGCTCACTTTTTTCTGTTTCGTTTGCACGCTTATCTTGCGGGGCTAAAACACTAAATGTTTTACTTAGCAGAGAATGTGGACATGTCCTCTCAGAGTCCAAATTTAGCTTTTGGACACACCTGGTGGTGGAATTGAGAAAATATATATTTTTTTTTTTACCAGTCTTAAAGCAAAATGATGCATTATTTTATGCTGAAAATGATATAGAGAGGATGATGCAGTGAGAATGACTCAAGCTTAATTTGAACTCTTTTGTCTGTTTAACAGTGAAATTATTTTCCTTGCAATTTTATGTCAGACTTCACTGGTCTTTGTGTCACTCAAGATGAGCTTATCTCCATCACTTGGTGAAATCAAACTTGTCACAAAACCGTGAATTATCGTTGTCATTTTGTCTCATCATATTTTTGTCTAGCTGACTTAATGAAGAAGTACATTTAAAGGCAAAATCTTGGTAAATATTTCAGCTATTTTCAGTCAGGCAAGTACAGTTCCTGTCTACCTGAATAAGAAATTACTAAAATCTATAAAAATTACTGAATGTTATATAGATTTTAAATCAGGAAAACAATATGACAGTAGTTAGCAATATATATTTGTCTTCTTTAGCTCAAATCATTACGAATATTATATTATATTATAAAATTAATGTAATTAATTAAATTATTAATAAAATTTAAATAGAAATATATTTTCCAAAAGCTGATAGTTCCTCTCTTTTTTTTTTTTACAAATATTTTTAATTTAATTTAAATAAATATAATTTGAAATATATTTCAGCCAAAAAAAAAAAAAAAACTCCAGTGCTATAATTGCTGTATGTGTGAAAGGGACAGTAGATGGTTTTATTTGAATCCTGCACATCTCTAACATTAGTAAACATCAGATTATCATCATTACATTCTTGCGTTTCCTAATAACAATAGCAGCCAGCTTTTGGGTAACTAAGTTTTATTCACTCGCTAAAGCCAATGTTAAGTTGCATTTGGCGGCATCTGTGGCTCTCAGATTGTTACCCTCAGACTGCAGGTTTCCCGCTAAATGCGGCTCTTCCTCTGTGAGAGGTTATCAGTCTGCCACAGCCACTGTAAACTACACAGATAGAGCTTCATTCAGAGATAAAGCCTATATGAAATGCTGAATCAGAGCTTACGTGTGGCCGTTTTCATCACACACCTCCTGTGCAGGAGTACAACGGTCATAACACGCACCGCTGAGCTCCAGAGAGAGATAGATAGGTCACTGTAATCATACTGGCATTTTCTGAGCTTCTGAAGCAATACCCATCTCAGCTCAATCACAGTTTTCAGAGATGGACTTTCACACACTTTACACAGTAAAAAGTTCACTCCTGGTTATGTGTGTGTGTGTTATCTGGGTACAAACATGCCGTGTTCACCAGCATGGGGGGAGTTTGAGCTTGGTCGGTCTTGCATGTCAGATGCATAGGGTGATGCAGTCCATTTTTCTTCCATATTCCTCTGAAAATGTCTGCTTTCGATCCCTGACGAGATAGACATGTTCACTAGAGCCCAACAATTCTGTGTATGGCTTCTCGCAGTCTTAATGAGTGATCTTAAAGTGATAGTTCACCCCAAATTGAAGATTGTGTCATCGTTAACTGATAGCATCACCCTCATGTTGTTTCGGATGTGTAAGTGATCTTTTTTCTTTGTGTTACACAAATAGTTGCTCTTTCTGTACAATGAAAGCAGGCTATGGCCACAAACACTAAATATGACACAAAAAGCACTGTATTAGTGCATGTGCATTGCCAGTCTTCTGAAATGACTTAAATTTCAGTCTGTTCCCTAATCAATCCATGATCATATGACCAAATCATATGATTTTAGAAGAATTTGAAAATAGTACAATAGAGTATTTTGTGATGCTTTTTTTGTGAAGCTTGACAGCCACTGGTCACTAGTTTTCCTCCAAGTTGCAAATTTTATTAAATGTCACACACACACAGACACACACACACACACACACAAAAGCTAAAATAATTGTCAGTGTTTCCCAGTGTTATTATATCAATATTTGCATAGTATTATAGTTTTTAATAATATTTTGAAATATTATTTATTATTATTATTTATTTATTTTTATATACAGTATGCTTTTTTATTTTAATTTTAGTTATTTGTTTTATTGAAATATTTTTATTTTATTATTTATTTTAATTTTATTTAGTTTTTATTTGATCTACAGTTAGTAATTTTAGTGCCTCAACTTAAACTAAATGCAAATTAGAGATGTATCTAACTTAATATTATGTTTCTCGGTCATCAAATCAGCATACACTGTACAAAGTAATAATTGAATCTACTTAAGAAAAGCGAGTAAACAACTGATTTTTACAAATTTGTTGAGTTTACTTAATTACACTGTGTTATGTGAACTTTCAGGTGGATGCAATAGTTAAACTGAACAACTTTAGTAAACAGTACTTAAGAGCATCTAGTTTGTTGGATTAAAGGTATGTTTCCATTGTCTGGTGCAAAGAACAATGAATACAGTTTTAGAGTGAATACAATTTTAAATGGGAAGTGCATCAGTAGGTGGCGGAAGGTTGGTTTAAACAAAACATCACCAGAAGACAACAAACTGAACTTCAGAGTCAGATCGTGTTTGAAATGTGGCCGCAAGATTAGGTAAGTTTTTGGTGATCTACTTATAAACTATATTGTCACAGTGCGTGCTATAGTTTTTGAGGAAAAGAAAAGGCATATTTTATTAGTTTTTACTGACGAGCATTACTGTAACCGTCAGCGTACTAACTTTAGCTAGCCAGTGGTTTACAAGCTAGATTTCAAACATGGATCTTCCTCTTTACTGCTAGTTATAACATGAAATAAACGTGAGTAAGCATCATAAAGTATGTTGAGCGATACAGTACAACTTAATGAAATTTATCATGTCTTATGTAATCCGTTTTTCAGTATTTAATGTTTGAACAAATGTCATGAAAACAAGTTTTTATCACAACCACTGTTTAAATGTTTATATTTCAGAAAATTCTTTGGAGTAGAAACTTCATTTAAAATTGTTTTTAAATGTGCGTCAATGCCCAGCACTAATTATAACCATTTTCTTGTCATATTCTATGTGCTCTTTTTTGGGGACTTAAACTCATGCAGTGGAAGTCGAAGTTCTACTTGTTTATTGAGTTGAAAAGAGCGCTCAACTGCTGAAAAACGTATTAAAATATGGAAGCTATGGAATATGACAATTCTCCAATTCCATGTTTCCACATAGTATATGCTTATTCACATAGGTGCGCATAATGAAACATCATACTTTGCAGTTTTGTGAAACCCTGCACAGAATAAGTAGATATTCATTATATTTTATGCTAAATGCTTGTGCTTTGAGTGATATTAAATATGAGTTTTTTTTTAATAATTCTACAGACATCTGACATCAATGAACAGCAGTTCTCCACGGCCTTCCACTCTTCCTTGAAAAGGAGGACCTTACTGATTTTTACAAGACATGTTTTGTAAGTAATTTTGTCTGTTATATTCTGGTTATTTAGTGTAATGCAGATAATCCTTGAGACCTGGCAAGATAAAACAATATAAGATGGAAAGGAATAAAAAAAGTGAAAAAAAAAAAAAAAACTTCTAAGGAAAGGGAATGCGTGCTAAACATAATACACATATATTAATTTGTTTGCAAACGTTTAACCTGAATATGTACTCTTAAAATGTAATTAATTGTTCATGATTGACCATTATTGATTTAGAAAAAGGTCATTCTAGAAAATGGTAAATCTAGATTTACAAGGTGTCATAAAAGGGATGTTGATGTTTGTTTTTTTTCTATTTATTTCCTGAGTGCAGTATGTGCAATTTTTCTTACAATGTTAAATTGTTGATTTGATAGCATGCCTAAAAAGTAATGACTTGAGGTAACATTGTTTTATTAAACAAATAAATGCCCTGTTGTTGTCCTAACAATCTGTTTTCTGTCTTTGTATTAACAACTTTAAGTTTTGAGTACAGCTTACTTGAGAAATGTAAGGCAATCAGTTTCCACACATTTGTGTAGTAATGTGAACAAAGCAGACTTGTTAAGAGAACTGTTTTGTTTGAGTTCTGTGCACTAAGCTTAACTTAAATCTCTAAGTTGGCTGAACTTGTCAAATTGAGTTACCAACACTCAAGTTTTCTGGTAACCTATACATATACACAAGTTACCTATACAAAGTTACAATAAGTTTAATTAACTCAAAAATGATCAACTAATTTGCTTGAAAAATTTGAGGCAATCAGTTTCCACAGGTTTTCCAAGTAAGTTCAACTCATTACTTTTTACAGTGTATTAGAATGATTTCTGAAGGATCATGTGACACTGAAGACTGGAGTAATGATGCTGAAAATTCAGATTTGATCAAAGAAATAAATTACATTTTGAAATCTATTCAAATACAAAACAGTTTTTTTAAATGAATATACTATTTCTCAATGTTACTGTTTTTGCTGTATTTTTAATTAAATAAATGCAGCCTTGGTGAGCATAAGAGACTTCTTGCAAAAACGTTTGAACTTTGAAGTGTGCAGTATGTATATTTCGATGACTAAATGATTTCTATTTATAAGAGATGCTTCATGTCTGTTTTGATCTTGTTGCAATGCATTATGAGATTGTCTTCACCAGAAAATATGCATGCGTTTAGTGCAACTTGATTTGAGTTATGATGCCTTAAAATGCTTCCTATGTAAAAGCTCGCTCGGTTTTCTATCAGAGTCAAAGTGTGTAAGTGTGTATCCTCCTCTACTTTCTCAGCTCACTCATTAGCAGTTGGCTTCACTTTAATAATCATAAGGTCACAGGGTCGTTGTGATTCATAGTGAGAAGGGCCGACAGGGGCTCAGCCACCATCTGATTAGACAAATGTTTTCCCCTTCAGCAAGGTGACCGGCTCCACCCGCACAGCCCAAGTGTGCAATTAGGAGACCTGTGATTTATTGCTTTTACTGACGTCCTTTCAATCCAGCACATATATCACCAAACCATGAGTGATTCACCTTTTACTGATTGATTGTTCCTCTATATATGAAATAAGCTCATTAGAGCAAATGAGAAAAATGAAATGCAGTTTAGAGCCTTTAAATAAAGCAGCATAGCAGCCGTGCCAAGAGGGACTTGAAGACCGAATTTTCCTCAGTAATTGTCTTTCTCTATAAATCCTTTTCACCACAGAAAAAACCTCAGACTGCTGCAGAATCACAGTGTGTTTTCTTGTGGTTTTTCTCAGTCATGTATTGTGGTACTTAAAGTCTCATCCAGATTTTCCACTCTTTCTAAAATCCCACCTCGTAGGAAAGAAAAATCACACATGAAATCTCTATTATCTCAAGATTAAATGCAGAACTTTTCTCCTGCTTCTCTGGTGTTTCTCCTGAGAAAAGACCCTAGTGATCTTACATGTGTCTCAAACTAGCTTAGATTTGTCAAGATACAGTACCAAAGTCAGAGATCTCAATATGATCTCAAACATTTCTCATCAGATTCTCCCAAGACCAAATAATCTAAGTTCTGTCATGACAACTCTCGGAGGGATTGGCATGGAAAACATAACTGAGACCCCCATTAAGTCTCATGACCCATGAACAAGCAATGCAATTTAAGTCTCCTGCTTCTCAGATGTTTCTCCTGAAAAAAAAAAAAAACAATGATCTAATGTGTCTTTTCTAGAGATTCAAAAGGGATCACAATGTTGCAGATTTGTCAAAATACCAAAGTCTGCAATGAAAAGTCAGAGATCTCAAACATTTCTCATCAAATTCTCCCAAGACCAAATACGACTTACTTTCCAAGACAAAATTATGTTAGGTGCCATCCACATGAAATGAACCCTACACTCTTACTGTATGTCAGTAATTGACTCCTTTGTCTCTATTTTTATGTCTCCTAAGGTATTTTAGCCGCTT
>NW_015555783.1:392248-393591 GCF_001515605.1 Sinocyclocheilus anshuiensis | reverse complement strand
AAGCACCACCACAGGAGCAAGGTATCCATAAAAGATAATTAAACAAACACACAGATCTTTGAACTTCACTGCAGGTTCACTGTTTCACAAAAGTGTAGTCGAACGCGTTTCTCTCATGGTTTACTAACATTCTCGCTCCATTTCTTGTCCGCTATAACAGGTTTTTAAGGTGTGATTGCAATATGGAACGGTGACATGAGCCGTTGATGTGCCAGGTTGAATTTGCGTGAAGGTCTGAGCTGTTGAGTGTCATCCATCTTTGCTGCTGTCTGCGCCGTAATGATGTCTGTCAGGCTGCAGCAGAGGAAGAGAACTGAAGGTTAATCTCTCTGTATCCCTTCAGTGTTCTGAATGCTTAAAGAGCCATCGGGCCGAGCTGACCGTGCCGTGTTTACAGGTCCCTGTCTCTGCTAAGAGATCACAAAGACAGAGGGCTGACACCTCAGAGGCGCTTTGAGAAAACCAATGGAGAGAAAGTGAGTAAAGAAAGAGTGTGTCACAGTCTCGCCTTTACATTTTCAAGCCGTAGGTCCGTGTTGCACCGGTACTCAGTTTGTAAATTACAAGGTCCCTGAATGCGGGCTGGTGAGTGTTGTAGTAAATCAGCTCAAAAGGGAAATATTTATGACTAATTATAACTGGTTATGATTAATAATAAATATTTAGATTAGATCTTCGAATTAACTGTAGCAGAATCAATATTACCATTACTTGATCTGTCCGTCCACCGAGTAGACAAAATAATCATTTATCAATTCAAAGAAAGATTATTTTCCTGGCCAAGGAAGAATAATCTTTCCTTATTTATGCAGTGCTAGCAGTAATACATAAACATATGTAGCAAGGGTTCAAAACATTCATTGACTTCGAATTGTGAGCAGCAAACAGAGGCAATCGATCGTGAATATAAGGTATTTAATAAATGAAACTATATCTAACATATAACTAACTAAGCAAAACACATATATACAGAATGAAACAAAGTAAGGAAAAAGAGAGGAGAGTAAAAGTATGGCAGTATTTTACATCAATCTTAAACACAACCTAATGAGAATCATCAGAGAATCAAAAATCACCTTAAAAGGGGCTGAAACTTAAACACGCATTTAAATAGTTGTAAACGGTTACTTGCATTGGCTTCGATTGCTGAACAAGAGTTCTGATGTGGTAGACAACGGAGGTCTTTGATGAGTTCGTTAGGAGTGAGCTGGAAGTTTACTTCTGGTTCTTCTGAAGAAGGAAAAGTCCACAGCGACTCGAAGTTACTTGAAGATAAAAACTGCCGAAAAACAAACTCAAGAGGAGAGTCTTGAGAGTCTTGGAAAGTGTCGTCTCAAAAGAAG
>NW_015555783.1:388219-392025 GCF_001515605.1 Sinocyclocheilus anshuiensis | reverse complement strand
ATGTCAAAAGCTAAAAGGGTCTCTTAAGCCATAAAACCCCAAAGATCATGCATGATTCTACGCAGACGCTACAGTGTGTTTAACATCAAACTGACACTTTAAGCAAGCGGTGCAACATGACAAATCTACAACACTCCCATTAAGATTAATGAAGGTGTTCGCACTGTGCAGTGTAGATAGGGTTGTTTGATGTTGTTTATTTGCATCCCAATGCATCTTGTGTAGACTGAGCTTAAAAGTGTGTTGACAGTGTTTCTACAGGTGTGATGAGTTTACATTAAATGAATGTAATTACAATTATTTAGCAAACAGCTTGCATTTAGAGTATGGCAGTGTTATTTTAGTATTGTATAATAGATTGTAGATCTATTGTATAATAGATACTATTATAGTTTTTGTTAGTATTTTGTTTAGATTTATTTAATCATTATATCACAATGTTTTCACGTCTTTCTTTCTAATTGGTCCTTTACAACACTTTACACTCTCATTAGTTTTAGTTTGTCTACTAACAATATTTTATAGTGTATATACATCACGGCACATTTTTGTAATTTTTTGCCATTTTGTTCATAGTTTCAAAGGGGTCATATGATGCTATTTTAAAGATCATTATTTTGTGGGGCGGCATTATGCTAATATTTCCACATAGTGACGTAGACATGTGGGGGGGTTTTAGAACGAGCCGTTTTAGGTAGGCGTGGTTGACTCTTAACTTTTATAAAGAATATCTATTTGGATTTGATGAGAAATGGTTTAAGTGTTGTTATATCTTATTTCAGTTCATGTTTATTGTATTGTAATAATTTTTTTTTAATGTTTTTAACTTTAACTTTTTTTTTATTTTAGCTTTCCTAGCAAACAAACGTGTTCTAAAATGTTTTGCTAATGTTCCCATTAAGTTAAAACGTTATTTCAAAATGATCTCTGAACGTTCAAAACATCTAGTTTATTAAATGGTTTAAAATCTTAGTGTAATTGTGAATGTACGTTTGATCATTTTGCAAACATAATGGCAATGTTACTTTTGAAAGTTCTCTGAATGTTCTGAAACAAGTAGGAAGCACAGTAGTAAAGTTTAAATATGTTAGACAAGCATCCAACTAAAATATTTCTGGAAAAAAAAACACTATGAATGATGCATAAATAACATTATTGTGCTAATGTTTTGAGAAAATTATAAAAGACCTTCTATTAATGTCAGTGGAAGAATGGTCGTTATCCTAAAGTAAGTTATACTACGTGGCCGTTGAATGCTTGAATCTGATTGGCTGACGAACGTTCTAAGGTGTGCAATTATTTTCAGGGAAATGCACGGCGAACGTAGTTCCAGGCAGCTCTGGACCAGATTACATGTTCATATCACTTCCCCAAATGATTTCTGTTATTTCAAAGGTCTTACAACAGCACAATAACCAAAACCCACAACAACACTGGCCAGACAAATAAATATAGTAAGCAATATGATAAAACGACAGCTCATTTCCATGTTTTGACACATAATTATGTTTTATTATTATTATTATTAATAGAGACGCTGCTGCCGAACAATTTTGAGAGACACAGACTCACAGAGGTAACTCACAAGCTTAATCTCTCTCTCTCTCTCTCTCCTTCTCTCTAATAACTTGGTTATCAGTCTGCCAATATTAAGCCTCCATTACTAGGTCTAAAATAACGTTTTGGAACTAGCAACGGAGGTGCTGGATGAGGTGCGGATGAAATTAATCCTACTCACAATAGCGTTTTAAGTACAAAAACCGGATGAATGCCTTGAAATATATCATCTGAACGATGTCTTGAGGTGTGGTATCTGTAGTACAAGCGGAATAATTGACTCCGGGCCGTTGAATTATTAGAAAATAATGCACACCCCAAGGTGTAACGGCCACTCCGCTTCGTATCGTGGCTGCCTCACCACCTCGGGTGTGCATTATTTTCTAATAATTCAACTGCCCTTCGTCAATTATTCCTTACTTAAAGAATCCTAAAGAATGTTAGGCAAAGTTGTGAGAATGTTTCCTGTTAGCTGTCTTTCTGCTGGCCTCTGAGGTCTCACACTTCACTGCCAACAAGTTAACTTCCTCAGTGTCTGTCAAACCCCAAAGTTAATGTACGTAAGAGGGCTGTTGAGGAATGTAATTGGTTTTTGAGGACTTAATTGCATGCTGGAGCTGTCAACAATGTTTCAGTGTACGCCACACATCCATTAGGGTGTCTGTTTGGAAGAGGAGACTGGAGAGAGAGAGAGAGAGAGAGAGAGAGAGAGAGAAGGAGAGCGTGTGGAGAGAAAATAGTGTGAGCATTTAGCTGAGGACCCGGTGAGGAGCTGCAAACATTCCCTGCTGTTATCCATCACCCCAGTGTCATAAGAAATGCTGATGAAATCTGTCTCTCGTGTTGAATAGATCCGCTTAGAACAGCAAGATTCTTCATGCGTGTCCAGGCTAGTTTATGCTGGTTAGTGCTGGTTTGCATGCCTGTGCAGCTGGTTTACCTAGGAAATCTAAGCTAATCTAATTCTAATACCAACACATACATACATACGTACACACCATGCATATGGGGCCTATTTATGCCTGGTCACTTCATGCATTTTCTCTGATCGGATAGCTATCTGATTTGTTAAAACGTTTCCATTTACACTTGGCACGCGAGTTCACGCCAACGATAGCAACAGATAGGCGCTGCATTTTATTCATTATCAGCTAATTTTAAGATCAAAGACCGCAACATAAAACATAACAACAAAATTATTTTAATATTTTAGGAGTAAAATTTGCATATGTGGTTTCAACAACCAGATGCATTTACATATGTCCATCTTTCGTCTGGAATGTGGCCCAGACCACCTCCTGAAGTGGTTTGAGTGATCGGATTTAAATGCGTCTCGAAAGCATTTTGGAGGGCATTTACACCTGGTCTTTTCACGATCTGATAGTTATCCGATCAGAGAAAATGCATGAAGTGACCAGGTGTAAACAGGCCCATGTATACATGTACAGTATATATAAAAATACACACCAAATTGTATAAATTATATAAAAAAAATACACCAAAATTATACAAATCAGAGCCAAGTACATTTCAAATTTTAATGCAAGAACTCTAATCCACATAATTAAGGCATGTTTTCCCACAGAGACTTCTGTGAACATTTTTTAATGATGACAGATATTAATCATAGATTCAGAACTTTTTTTGATGTGAGACAAGAAAAAAATGTTTTTAAGGGACTTACCCCCGGTTTCACAGACAAGGCTTAAGCTAGTCCCAGTCTAAAATGCATGTTTGAGCTGTCTCAACTGAAAATATCTTGCTCTGACATTTATATGTCTTATTAAGATCTTAAAATATGTCAGTGTCATTGTTCTGTGTCAAGATGCACACCTGTAATGTTTTCTTTCCCGGGGGGTAAGCAGATAAAAATCTAATTTTCATTTTTGGGTGAACTATCCCTTTAACTAAGGCCTAGTCCTAGTCCTAGGACTAGGCCTAGTCCTAAGGGTTGCGAGTTCGAGTCTCAGGTCCGGCAGGGAAGCTAGTCCCAGTCTAAAATGCATGTTTGAGCTGTCTCAACTGAAAATATCTTGCTCTGACATTTATATGTCTTATTAAGATCTTAAAATATGTCAGTGTCATTGTTCTGTGTCAAGATGCACACCTGTAATGTTTTCTTTTATAAGGCATTTTTGTAAAAGTTGCTTAAATATCTTAATTTAAAGGGATTGTTCACCCAAAAATGAAAATTTGATGTTTATCTGCTTACCCCCAGGGCATCCAAGATGTAGGTGACATTGTTTCTT
>NW_015555783.1:385923-388149 GCF_001515605.1 Sinocyclocheilus anshuiensis | reverse complement strand
CTGCCCACTGCTCCGGGTGTGTGTTCACGGTGTGTGTGTGTTCACTGCTGTGTGTGTGCACTTTGGATGGGATAAATGCAGAGCACTAATTCCGAGTATGGGTCACCATACTTGGCCACATGTCACGTCACGTCACGTCCTGGCTTAAGCTAAGCCCCGTTTGTGAAACCGGGCATTTATGTCTAAATAAAAAGATTAAATCTAAATAAAATGGATTAAAATCACTGCAATATTCACAGTGTTGCTTAATCATTATATCACAGCAGTTTTGCGTTTTTCTTTCTAACTATGGGCTTTCTTTGTAACTTTTACATCGATTTTACTAGTTTTAGTAGTGTATATACATACATCACAGCACATTTTTGTAATTTTTGTCTTTTTTTTTTTAAATGAACTGATTATTTTTTCATTTCTTTTTTTCAGAACTAACGTTTATATTATCAGTCTCCATTTTGTTCTTTATTTTTTATTGACAGGTTACATATTTTTGGAATAAACAACTTAATAATGACTTGCATATCATTTTATATAACATTTTATGTATTCTAAATGCACCTAATTTAATAATACTTTCATGCTTTTTGCGTAATATGACAAAATTATTACAGTTATATTTCTAATAACCTAGTCAAAAGTGATATTTATCTGAATTGTATTTTCACACATCACAGGTCTCATATCAAGCATGCTCTTCATAAAAGTGCCTGTAGTTGCAAACATCCGAATATTCAAAATATAACACAGAGTCCTGGTGACAAGCTGTCCTGGTCTTTTCAGCACGGTCCACTGCTGTTTAGAGAAAAAGAGAAAGTAATTACAAAATGGAGTAAGGGAAAAAGAGCAAAACGATGTTCCATGTTGTAAGAACTCAGTGTCCCATCCCAGCTGTGAACATAACTAGCCACAGCTCTCCTGTTCATCTGGTGTCATTTTGATTTGTTTAGGTATCCAGAACTGTTATCCCTTATGGGCATCTGCGTAATTGCTTATTTAAGATGGCAAATTATATTCTCAGGCCAAATTGAGGAAGTAATTGTTAGTTAGGGATACTATTTGTGACTAAATGCTGTTTTTTCCTTGACTAAGCACATGGTCAGGGCCGATGTTTGAAGGTGGGCATCTGCCTGTGTGAAGAGCATGCAAACAAAAAACAGCCTCATTTTCTTTTAATGAACACAGTAATGACAAATCGGGTAGTCTAGATCACTTAATGAGGAGCATTAGCCTAGCCACTGAGACGCTGAGCAACCCTATTCACTGAGAAGAAAAAAGTGCATTCGAATCAGATTGTGATTGGACCATTTACCCCCGACCTGAAGCGTGCTTGCTAATTTTAAAGATATATTCCTATTGGCTTCCTCTCAAATGGCTCGCAGTGCACTGTGTGTGAGCATTTGTCAAATGTCTAAAGGAAAAAGCGTTTGATTTCGTATGGCTGATGGTGGAATTCTCAATAAAAGCTCAAGTTGTTTATCTCCTTTGTGCTGATTTTTATTGTCTGATTAATGGTGAAAGCTCAAAGAAAGCAAAGTGCTGTAAAACCTGTCAACCATTCTGATTAAGCTTATTCCCAAGACAAAACCTTAAGCAACGCTGGGAATTGAGTGATTGATTATTTATTTATTTCGTTAGTGAAAAATACATTATGCAGTCTTACACTGTTGTCATGTGACCTTCTCCTGTTATATTTTTAGTTCAGTGAGTGGCATCCAGTTATCATTATGGAACTAAAAAAATGATTATTTTGTTTTTAATAATAATAATAATTATTATTATTTTAGCAATGATCCTTTTTTCATAATAATACAAATAGTAGTAATAATTGATTATTTGTAATTGTTATATATTTACTAATTTTATATTTATTTTTGTATTTTGCATATTTTATATTATTATATCTATAAATAATCTATAAATATAAATAAAAATATATATATATAATAATTATTATTATTATTATTATTATCATCATCATCATCATCATTTATTTATTATTATTATTTTTTATTTGCAATCCAGTTATATGGAAAAATATCTTAACAAATAATGAATAAAAAAAAAAACGTTATCAGCACTTTCAGTGTTTTTTCAAGATTCAGTCTGCCCTCAAACTTTATTCATTATTCTTCAGTGCCTGATCTGAAATCAGAAGTATTGCCTGGTGATTTATGTAGTAGAGAGGCGAGAATCGTGCACAACACTGGTTCAGTGGAAGGTAAAGTTGAG
>NW_015555783.1:378457-385087 GCF_001515605.1 Sinocyclocheilus anshuiensis | reverse complement strand
ATATAAATAAAAATATATATATATAATAATTATTATTATTATTATTATTATCATCATCATCATCATAATTTATTTATTATTATTATTTTTTATTTGCAATCCAGTTATATGGAAAAATATCTTAACAAATAATGAATAAAAAAAAAAACGTTATCAGCACTTTCAGTGTTTTTTCAAGATTCAGTCTGCCCTCAAACTTTATTCATTATTCTTCAGTGCCTGATCTGAAATCAGAAGTATTGCCTGGTGATTTATGTAGTAGAGAGGCGAGAATCGTGCACAACACTGGTTCAGTGGAAGGTAAAGTTGAGTGAATTGCATTGTGGGATATTTTCTGTGTGCTCTATTTACTGCACATTTTTGAAAATATAGGTCATGTGGCTAAAATGTGTTAAAACGAATGTCTCAAAGTGTGTTTACTGTAGATTTGCCAGGGATATTACATCAGAGAAACTCAAACATTTCTCATCAAATTCTCAAACTAAATTATCTGATGCTTTGCCGTCCTCATTAGCATAGTTTGTTCCTCATTAGAGTTAATGCAAACTAAGTAAACAAACAATATAAGGGGATTTTTTTGTTTGTTCGTTCCAATTTTAATATACATGATGTCTTTTTGTCTATCTTCATTAAAAAGCACAAATGATGGTCTCGGTAAGATACTGTTGTGTTCCAACGAAGCATCTGCATCGTTTAATATAGTTAGCTTAGCAATAAATTGCACTGACTTCCTAGACAAGATTTAGTAATGGCTTGATTGGAGATACATTGAATGAAAGATCTGCTCAGCAATGATTTATAAATATCATAGTGATTAGGCTTTATTAAAGTGCTTAGACGTCTCACATAATCAAGTGAAGAAGTACATTATCGTTATTGTCAACTTCAGTTTTCTCTGCAACGCTTCCCAATTTTCCAGTATCCAAATTATTTCCAAATGTAAACAGAAGTTTCTGTACAATGCAGCACAAAATAATTGGCCACCTGTTTTGTTATTGCTCATGCTGTAATTGTCTTTAATTATTTGTGTTTGGTCCCTTTGACTGTGAAAAGACGCATTTTATGTCACATTGTTCCTCCCATTTCCCTTGGTTCTGAATGTAAGAGAAAGGCCAGATTAATAATGCATGACAGGAAAGCTTAAATGCAACAACAAGCACACACGTTTGTGGAAATAGGACATGATGAAGCTGGATCTGTCCCAGCATTACCTGCCAGGAACAGTTACTCAGCTGAACGTCTCTCAGCTGGATGAAAAGGCCTGACGAATGCCGTTCCCTGTGTTGATGTAGTTTAGGAAGTTTTGTCAGAAACGTACTTTTAAATAACCAATATCCAATTGCTTTTTGTTTACCTGTCAGTCGTGATCGATGATTGGGTGGTGGTATCAGTGGGAGGGGCTTCCTTATTCAAGAAAGCATTTGATTGGACAAAAAGTTGTATTCACCTGTCAGGCGAGATGAGCCATCAAATCATTGCTCTGTTTTTCCAGAAGAGAAACATTGTCAATTTTTAATGCGTATTTATCAACTTTTTGGAGTGCATTAGCATTTAGATGACCTCAACCTAACCGAAATGGACTAAAAGCCACAAAGGTCCAGTTTTGTTTTCATGAGGTTTGGAAAGAAGGAGCGGGAGGTTGCCGCTCGGATATGATTTTGCAATGCAATACTCTATTTCTATGTTATGTTTTATTATGTTGCATACCCTATTTTTGTGCCTCTGGAATTACCAGTTGGCTATTTAATATTTTAACCATCTTCTCATTGACTTTACAGTAAGCACTACCATTCAAAAGATTTGTAATTATTTTTAAAAAGACGTCTCTTCTGCTCACCAAGGCTGCATTTAAATTGATTACAAATATGGTAAAAACAGTAAATATTGTGAAATATTATTACAAAATTAAAATAACTGTTTTCTATTTGAATATATTTTAAAATGTGATTTATTCCTGTTATGCAAAGCTGAATTTTCAGCATCATTACTCCATTCTTCAGTGTCACAAGGTCCTTCAGAAATGATTCTAATATGCTGGTTTGCTGCTCAGAAACATTTATTATTATTATTATCAATGTTGAAAACACTTGTGCTGCTCCATATTTTTGTGTAAATCTTGATCTTTTTTCAGGATTTTTAATGAATAGAATTTGGAAAGAACCTCATTTACATGAAATAGAAATATTTTGTACCATTATAAATCTCTACTGAATAAAAGTATAAATTCCTATTTAAAAATAAATGCTAAAATAAATGTACATAAGCTGGCACTTGAGCGAAACCTTTTTAAAAGATACTTTTGTACCCCTAAAAGTTACATATTAATACCTTTAATATGGGTACCAATCACAAGCAACTTTTGGACCTTTTTTCTGAGAGTGTGTACTGTGATATAATATTACATAAGTCATACTGTCCATCTTCAGGTACTGTACCAGTGCATGAGCTGCTGGCTGGAACATGAACAGACATGGAAACGGCTCTCAATTATTGGTCCAGTGCCCATGTAATGATCCCCAGTGCTCTGACAGGCATCCCATCATCGTCCCAGCTGTATCACTGTCCATCTGTCGCAGACTCATGCTCTGACTAGAAAAAAATGGAGTAATTGTGTAGCTCAGAGCAGGTGTGCCATCCAGCACCTACATGCAGCCTGTGTCGTGCTTTTCCTTTTAAATGAGCTCTCCTTTCCTTCCTGTACTGTGCCTTTTCCTCTTTTCAGTCACTCTCGTTCTTTCTGTCCTTCTCTGATGCCTTCATCACAGTTCTGAGTTTCTTCTCGCCGTCTGTTATCTTTCTCTTCCTATTTTCAACATCTTTTTATGAATATGCTTTTTGACTTTTGTTAGCTTGTCTGTTTGACAAACATTGATTTATTTCCTTTTTGGCCTACTGTGTAATGCAAGTAACTGTATTAAACATTTAAAAAGGTTTGGCGATGTAAGGTTCACAACCATTTGAAAAAAAAAACCTGTGGCATGTCATCACAGAAAGATACTAGCAGAGTAACAAAATGCAAAAAATTTCAGCTGAGGCAGAAGAGACATGAGGGAATTTCTTGGATATTTATAAAAGAGTACCGTGCTGCTTTTACTTCTTATGTAGGACTGTTAGCCACACTTACTTTATTTCATGCTAACACACTTTTTCACCTGTGAATTCACTGTATTTTAATCATAACCACAGGTGGCTTGTCGGTTTCAATATAAAACGGCATCCATCCTAACCGTTTTGACTTTCAGAGGATCGGCTTTTTGTTTGGATAGAAAATCCTTAAATTCACTTCTAATTTGCGTGATTTGCAAAACTGTGGAGCCAGCTGTACAATGCAGAACCGCAAGTCAAGGGTATCCAGACTTTTGTCATGGGAAAGAACTTGTTTTGAAATTAATGAGTGTTAAAGTCAGCAATATGGTATAAATGAGCATCGAGTCGAGTTTTTCAGATCAAGTCAAACTGACAATATAATATGATGATACAAGTGATTCTTCAGAATTTAGATCTAGTGTGTTGTATTTATTGTATAGTGTTGTCTAGCACATATATCAGTGCTGCAATGACTCCATGAAGCGATTTAAGTATTGATCATTTTCATTCTATTAAAGGGATAGTTCACCCACAAATGATTGGGTAACAAAGATTCATTGTTTGTAGAGAGATATGCACAGATGCAACTTTTATCTCTCTCTCTCAAAAATGGCATATTTGAGAAAAAAACAGTAGTTTGCATCAATGGATATAGCTGTCGGTCATTTAATATTTCTATGGTAAAACAGTTGTCAAAAATTAAATGATTTGCAACTTCCACCTTTACCTCACTCTGTTTCAATGTTAAACTGATGCTTCGCACTGGAATTCGTGCTCTGTTTCTGTGAACAGTAAACCTTGCCTACTTTGATTTGATTGGCCATCTCTGTCATTTTGACATTGACGAGTGCGGTTAGACTGCTGAAAATGTCACTTTCAAACCTTTTTGTCATCCTAACAACAATAGCGCTGAGTAATGGAGGACAGCAGATCAGTGCAAGAATTTAAACTACTGAGGGGACAGTTTAGCCATTTCTAAGCATTGGGGAGGGACTTGTCCCCCTCAGTGTCTATGGTGGTTATAGACCTGATGTTTGAGACCAGTCAGCAAGTACTGTAAACTAAAAGGTTACCAATGTCTGATGTGATTTTAACATTTTCCAAACTTCATTTAAAGTGACAACGTTGAGAAATATAATATAATATATAGTGTATGGGTTAATTTTAATTAGTAGCATGTCTGATTTCTGGCAGAACTGATGGCGGTATTTAGTGTGGTTAAAAATGATTTAAGCAGGTTTGTGTGTTCATGCAAACTCTAGTTTTAATGCTAGTTTTACCTGCTCAAATGCTGTGCTTTCTGTAGTGCATTAGTAATTTGCAGTCATTCAGGCTGCATTATAGCTTTGCATAAATGTCTGCTTTTTCTTCTTTTTAAGGAGGAAAAAATCTTCTGGCGAATAAATCTTGCATGTTTATTAGTCTTTTATGGCAGTGCAATCCACTAAACGACTTTCCTTGCACAGCCGTTTTACGTCCAAGTGCTTCTGTCTGTAGCGTATGTGATGCTGCCATCATTGATGTGACATTCAGGCCCATTGTGTATTCCAGCTAGGAGCCTGTAAGCAGTTTAAGAGCCGATTTCATCTCGGTGGGGAATGTCTGCCTATCTCTGGCCTGTCACTTAGCTACCACCGGAACGGTAAATATGATTAATCTACCTCCTTAATTACCCTGCAGTTCCATGCCACTAGTCATCAGCTGTCAGGAGCAATTAATATCTCTACAATAACTCTCCATCTTAACCAACGTTGGAAAAGAATGAATATTTCACTCTCCTAATTCTTTGCTTGGTTAATATCTGTCACCATGGAGCCGGCGATGCTCAGACGGAGAGGCGTAGCGCTTCGGTTTTCAAAATGCATTTTCATCCGGTCTGGTTTTCTCTCTCAAAGATTGGAGGAAATGAAACACATTCATCATTCATCAAATGACAGTTTGTTTACAAATGAGCGCAGAGGATTTTATGGATGAAGACAGGGGTGTTAGAAACCAAAGACTCGTCTTCTGTTCGCTGATTGCGAAATGATCAATGCACGTTAGCCCGGATGTGTTGCTCTATCTAGAGAAAAGAGGCTGTTACGGTGCTATAATGTGCATGTTTTCTCCGTCGCAGGCGGAGATGTATTAATCAGGTCAAAACTGTTTCATTAGAGAAGATTCTATCTGACCTTTCTGCAACAAGAATCGCAGAGCTCTAATTTCCAGTGAAATAGCACGCATCAGTAAGTCTGACATTTACATCAGCGGAAAGCCAGAAACGCATACGGATGCCCGAGACGTGGCGTTGAAATTAAGCTGTGTGCAAAAGTGAGACCCCGGAATGAGCCAAATTAGACTTAATGGGGAAGTGGATCATGAACACCATATTAATTAACACGAAAATATTGCTGTAGCTGCTGTTCGCTGCGCCGTCGCACCAAGTAGGATTAATAGGATTCGAGCGGAATCAACTAAATAAAGTCTTTAATGAGGTCATGAATATTTGATTTGCCAGCCGAGTCAGATGTATTGTACTTTGTTTTGAACGAGGGCCCAATTAGAAGGATGCTCGTCTCCATCATCATTGTAATCATCTGGAGGGGTGGTGGCTCTGAGTCTGTAGCTGCGCTCATCATATTTTCATGCTTAAGAGATGGGTGCAACAAACAAGGTGAAGAGAAACGCATGATATGAGGAGAAACTAAAGGTTGCGTCCTTGCTGCTTCGCTGCTCTGTCAGTCAGTGACTTTTTGCATGAAGGGACATCTTAATGAAACTGACAAAGCACCATTACATCGTGTCTAATGATCTAGAACAAATTCGTGTGAGATAACCAAGTGAATATTTAAAGATCCCATGACCTTCCATGAGCTTTGTGGCTTGCGGCCCTAATTTGACTGTATTAACTTTTATTTGGTATGCATTTCAAGATTTTCTCTTTTGAGATGTTGTTGTTGAGGGGTTGTACACACTTTCTTGTCTAACGAAACTCTTAAAAATTAGACTTTTAGTATTATTTATAATATAACAGCATTCATTAATATTTTGAATTAAATGTTATTTTTATATATCAAGTTTTCATGTTAATTGTAGTTCATTCAAATTAACTACACTGTAAAAAAAATTCCGTAAAATTTACGGTAAAAAAACGGCAGCTGTGGTTGCCGGAATTTTACCGTAAAAAATACAGTAGCAACGTTTTAGGTTTTACGGTTTTATCTTAAATTTACAGTTTAACAGGTTTTTACTGTAGCATTTTTACAGTCTTTTACCGTTAAATTCACGGTCATTTTTTACAGTGTAGGCCTACTTTAGCAATTTTATGTGCTTTTGTCATTTGCATTACTTTTTAAAAATGTCATTGTAGCTTTATTTTTTATTTAGTTACAATAATTTTAGTACTTCATTTAGTAGCTACTGCAACAGTACTTCAACTAGGGATGTTCATTTCGGTTATTTTTCTTAACCGACAACCGGCGCTCGTTAATCGATTGTTAACCGTTAACCGACAAGATTATTTTAAATTAGAATTGAATTAAATTAGAAAGGATAAGTGTCTGT
>NW_015555783.1:375634-378344 GCF_001515605.1 Sinocyclocheilus anshuiensis | reverse complement strand
CATCATATCACATCACGCACCTGCAGCGCTTCTGCCAGCGGAGAAAAACATAATAAAGCTAGGCTATATATATATAATGAATAAATAGGCCTATACGAGAAACATATTTTTACTTCAATTATAAATTAAGAAAATGTAAGAAAAACAAGTAGCCTAGTGTGCAGAGTTTCGGTTCATTTTTGTGCTGCGTGAAAGGAAACACACGGCAGAAAGCAGCATCCTATATTTCTTTAGGCTTATTTTACAAAAGCACAAAGATTTGTTTTTATAGTGAATGTATAAAAATAAAGGCAAACCTTTTACAATTCCAATTATCTTTAGGACTAAAAGGAGTAGTTTCTTCCACTGTTAGAAGGAAAAAACTCAAGTGATTGCACCAGCGCCGCATGTGCGAACACAGTTAAGCTTTGCTACCTTGACAATGCAGCCTGTTCATTATCATAATAAAATACAGTCAGTCACACATATGGAAAAAAAAACTATGTAGTAAAAAAAAAAAAATATGTAGTAAAAAATATGTAGTAAAATCTGTTAAGCCGTTAAGGTGTACTGTACTGCACTGTACTGCCGTGATGTAAAACATTTTGTTTTACGTGGATATTGGAACGCGAGTGAAGTACATAATAAATAATAATTTGCCATTCAAATACATCGCGAATATGAAAACATTTGATTTTGTGTGGAATGAGAGACCCAACGTTGGTTTCAGTTTCGTTTTAACCTAAATGAATTTGTTTTGGCTTGTCATTTATATTGCTATAGCTTCTTATATTTTTAATTCTTTAATTCTTTTCTAAATACTGTTAATTGAAAAGATTTGTTGTGGAGTGAGGGGAACTAAAACTAGCTATGTTTACAGTGTTTATTATAATGTTTGTAAACATTTCGCGTCGGCATTAGGTCTATTTCTGAATGAAATAATAAAATGCGACTTATACGCGACTTGGTTTTTTTCCCCCCTAAAAAACTTTTTTTTTTTATACGCGTAGCGTATTTTAACCATGCAGCAAACCGTTTTAAATATTTTGATAAATTACTGAAAAAAATTCATAATTCAATGACTTTTTAAACTGTTTAACTGATTGTATTAACTGGTCAAAATTCTTACTGTCAGTTAACCGGTTAAACGGTTAAAATGAACATCCCTAACTTCAACAGTTCTAATTTTCATGTAATTTTTTATACGTTTATGTTTTTCATCTAATATTGATCTTTTGTTTTCTTTTAATATTTAATTTTTCAAGTTAGCTTTACTTAATTTTTATTTGGTCATAATATTACTTCATCCATCAGGCCTACTGCAATAGTACTAACATTTCTAGTTTTTGTGTTTTTTAAGTTTTTATCTAATATTTATATTTCATTTTATTTCAGCTTTATTTTCAATAGCAAGTAGCAAATCATTATTCACAGTTGTGATGGAAACTAGACTATTGGTTAATTAAAAATCATACAAGCGCAGTCTTTAATATCTGCAATGCTTATTTAACAGTCGAAATTGAATAAGTGAAGGTGTGTTATGGTGATTTTTATGGAATAGCACATTGAAAATGTCCACTAACTTCATTGAAATAGGAAAACACAAACACAAAAACTGAACATGAAATGCGATTGTTCAGCAATCCTGGTTTGTATTTTTGGAGACTGAATTTAGTAGCCAAATCTGTTGTAAATTAGCAAATGCCTATTTTAACGTGAAAAATGAGGTGTTTATAAATAACATTGACTTTGTGCAGGTCTTGGGTGTGATGTCTGATGCTGAGACTATGTGACAGGATTTGGACATGTCTTGATAGCTTTCAACATCCAGATACTGTCATCTTAAATGTAGTAGTGATGTGGAGTTATAATGAAACGCACATCAAGCCTTTACTGAGGATGGCAGAGAGCATATGAAATGCGTGTCCCTGGACGGCTCTCACTCGTGTCACTTTAAGACGCGCCGCCTCGCCTCTCTCAGAGCTGTCCGCATCCGTCAAAGCATCTCCGCTGCTCTCAGACAGGTCACAGTGGACCCTCCAAACAAAGCAGCTCTAATAATCAATTGTTCCAGTCACAGAACCTGACAGACTCATAAAGGAATGCAACTGTTCATCTCACATCCATCCTCCTTGTGTCATCTCCTCACCCGCTCTATCACCGTCTCCCTGTCTTCATTCTTTCTGCCTGACTGCTTGTTTCCTTTTACTCTTCTTCTTTTGATTATTGCTTGTTAGAGGCCGAAGGTGTGTGGCCACCTATTGTATTTGTATGGTAGCCTCTGGAACCATACGGCAGAAAGTCATGAAATTTGGCAGAGAGGTAGAGGAGGGTTTTTGCTTCAATCTTCGAAATCTTAGGATTGGCCTCTTAAACCCTCTAGCGCCATCAACAGGTTAAAGTTGTATTTTGCACTTGCATTTTAGTTCATAAATTTTAAACCAATGTAATTGTTTTTCCACTGATTATTTGGCTCATGAAAGTGCTTATCATGGACTCTAACGGGATTTTTTTTTTACCAAAATATGTGGCAATGATCTTCAGACCAAACTTGATTTTTAAAGATTTTCCCAAGAAATGGCCTTGCAAATGGTGAAGGCAGTAAACATTTTGATGTGTGAAAAGGAAACGTGGCTTATATCTAGTGATGCACGGAAATAAACTGAAATTAAATTAGAATGAAATTAAAGTTTTCATTTAAAACTCTCAAAAATATATATATATTTTATTA